>NW_026624283.1:6940-8859 GCF_030028575.1 Malurus melanocephalus
CAGAATGGCTGTGGCACATCAGCAATATTTCCTCTGGAATTTGACATTTTTTGGGGTTAAAAATGACCACTTTGGATCCAGAATGGCTGTGGCACATCAGCAATCCCAAAGCAGGATCAAGGTGGAAGGGGGAAGAGAGAGAATGAAATCTGTGATTGTTTGGTGCTTGGCTGAATGCTGGCCACTCCAAAAAGTGGGACAACTCAACTGCCAGTGCAGTAATTAAAAATTGAGGAAGCCCCATGGACCAAACATCCTGTCTAAATCCTGAATTTTTATTTTATTTTTGAAGGGTTTTCATGGATGCTTTCAGTTCTGGAGCTCTCAAAAATCATTTCCCAGCTGTTTGTGAGGGAAACAGCATGGAAACAAAAAGGGGTGACCACAGTGAGTTATGCACCCTAAAAAATAATAAAAAATAATAAAAAATAATGCTGATCTCCTCCACACAGGGAATTATTTTGTCCAACAACAGAACAGAACTGGGTTTTTTAAAGAAAAGAACCAGAACGCTGGTTTTAATTCCTGAGTTCCATGAAAAAGCCCAGGAGGAATCTGGCTGTGTTTTGAGTTATCAGTGAATGCTCAAATCCAGAACTGAACGGTTCTGCTGTTTCATTGCTTGTAAAAAAAGGAAGAAATTGAAATTTTAGAAGTGCAGGTCAAAGGCAGAAAAGGGAAATCATTTCCCAGGTGTGCAGCTCTCCTTCCCCACACCAGTGAGGAGCTCCCAGCTCTGTCTCTCCCTCCTTGGCTGCTCCTTCTGCTCACAATTCTCAGCCYTTTCATTCATGAATTTACCCAATCGAGCTCAATCGTCTGTGCTGTCACAAGACCATCAGATGCCAGCCAAGAGCTGCTCTTCCACCCCGTTAAACTCTGCAGTTCTGCAGTTCTCTTTTTCCAAAATGGGGCAGAGAACAGGAGCAGCTCCAGGATGTCCTGGCTCTCGAGATCCTTTTGGTGGCCATAAATAAAACCATTATGGGTTATGAAATTAATCTTGTGAAGGTGACAATTGCATAAATCTGGGTTTGGGTTAAGGTTAGGTTAGGGTTAGGTTTAGGTTTAGGTTTAGGTTTAGGTTTAGGTTAGGGTTAGGGTTAGGCTATGATTAGCATTAGGGTTATAAAATTTATCTTGTGAAGATAACAATTACATAAATCTGCGTTTGGGTTAAGGTTAGCTTAGGGTTAGATTTAGGTTTAGGTTTAGGTTTAGGTTTAGGTTAGGGTTAGGGTTAGGGTTAGGCTATGATTAGCATTAGGGTTATAAAATTTATCTTGTGAAGATAACAATTACATAAATCTGGGTTTGGGTTAAGGTTAGATTAGGGTTAGGTTTAGATTTAGGTTTAGGTTTAGGTTTAGGTTTAGGTTTAGGTTTAGGTTTAGGTTTAGGTTTAGGTTTAGGTTAGGGTTAGGGTTAGGTTATGATTAGGGTTAGGGTTATCGTTCAGATCTGCATTAGGATTTTTGTTGTCTCTGCTCCTTTTGCTGCTCAGATTCCTTCAGATTTCTTTCTGAAGAAATCACCTGAGAGACAACTTTAAATCCCACTCTGGACCTGCAAAAAAGTTCCCTTTTTTTTATGATTTTGAAATCCTTGTGCTCCCAAGCAGGCCGTGCTTTCTTTATCTTACAAATAAACATCCTCGTGGATCTGATAGCAAGATTTATGAGGTTGGCACCTSAGGAAGAGCTGCAATTCAGAGATAAATCCTGATGTTTATCTGCTCAAGAGGATGCTGAMAACCTGACAAATCCCAGATAATTGGAGGGGAGAAATCAGATTTAGTGACACCTACACGGAGTGGCAAAAACGCTGCTGGAGAGGAGGAATCGCTTCGTGCTTCCCGGAGCATTGGAACGATTGCCAAAGCAATTACGTGGGGAGGAAAAGTCTGCTCTGAGAGAATG
>NW_026624283.1:9439-18037 GCF_030028575.1 Malurus melanocephalus
AGGAGGAGGAGGAGGGAAGGCAGCAGGGACGTTCTCTCCCCGTTTCTGACGAGTTGGGATCAGAGCTGGCCTTGGCCCCTGGCAGCTCCGGGGCTCGGTGACGTCCCTGGGACCCGACCTTGACACGGAGCCCTGGCACCCAGCCTGGTCCCTGACACCAGCCTGGCCCCTGGCACCCAGCCTGGCCCCTGGCACCCAGCCTGGCCCCTGGCACCCAGCGGGGCTCTCTTTGATGGCACTCACAGTCCCAAAGTTCACCCTTTGGGTGGTGTTGGGTTTGCTGACCCCGATCCCATACAGGGCTCTCGTGGATTTAAGGTTCCACCTGTTCAGGGCTTTAGGGGAGTTTCCTTATAACAAAATGTTTCTTTATAGCAAAATTTGTTCATTATCTGCTCCAAAACCCTCTGCTGGTCCCAAAATGCTTCATTTTTGGGTGATTTCACGGGAAGAATTCTATGGAAGGGCTGCTGGAGCTTCTGCTGGGAAATCGCCCCCATTCCTTCCCCAGAGTCAGCAGGGTCAGTTCTGGGCTGCTGCTCTAAAACAGCTCCAGGGGAACTTTTTTSGGGTCTTCATTAAATATTTCTTCAATTCTTTGATTCTGGGGGTTCTCTCCTGGTTTTGTGGCTCAGGGTTTTCTCGTGGTTTTGTCACTCAGGATTTTCTCCTGGATTTGTCACACAAAGTTTTCTTCTGGTTGATACCAGACCGTAACTGGTCCCGTATGAAGCCATAAAAACCAACATTTTAATGAATTTTTGATTTCTGGAGTGGTGATTCTGCGAGAGCAGCAGACAATCCAGTAGCAATGTCCTTCCCTGTCAAAACCCCGCTGTTTTCCCATTCCTGTTGCTCTTGGCACAGCTCCTTCCTCCCAAATCCAAACCTGTCAGAATCCTTTTCCTAAGGAAAGCCCAGGAAATCTCAGCTCTCAGATTGGCAAATCCATAATCTCATTTCTCATCTCTGCCTGTCAGTTTGTTGGATTTCACTGATGTCTGTTCACGGATTGGTGYAAATTCCCTCAAAACCTTTCCACGTTGGGAAGATTTTGCAGCATTTTAATAATAGTTATTAATATTATAATGATATTATATTTATTATAATATATTAGTATTATAATTGTAATTATAATTAATTATAATATATATTCATTATATTATATTAATATTATTATAATAACAAGAAAACAGCAACAGAGACACCCAACATCCAAATATTTTCACTGGGACACCCCACAAAACGATTTGGGATGGAACCAGCGTGGATTTTCACATCTTTATGGTGCAGTGGGAGTTTGGGGTGACTTTTCCTTTATTTTTTTTTATTTTTTTTCCCACAGATTTTGGCTTTGGGAATTTCTATAAGAGCGGGGARCCTCTGACAACGTGGTGTGGGAGTCCCCCCTACGCAGCCCCGGAGGTGTTTGAAGGGCAGCAGTACGAGGGACCCCAGCTGGATATTTGGGTACCAAATTTGAATTTTTAGTTCAAATTTTCACTCCTTTAAAATTTTAACCCCTTTAAAATTTTAATTCCTCCTTTAAAATTTTAACTCCTTTATTTTAACCGCTGAAAACGGAATATTTGAGCTGCATTCCAATCAGCTTTTGGGAAGGAATCTTTGATTTCTCCCTTCAGAGGTTGCTTTTCATTCCTAATTTGGTTTTGGGGTGGGAGATTTGTTTTTTTTGATTTGGGTTTTATTTTTGTTTGTGTTTCGTTGGGGTTTTTTTTAGGGTTTTTTTTCTAGTGGTTTTTTTGTTTGTTTGTTTTGATGAGTTTTTTGTTTGTTTTGTGGTTTTTTTTGGTGGGCTTTTTTTGTTTCCGTTGGGGTTTTTTTTTGGTGGGTTTTTTGTTTGTTTGGGTCTTTTTCCTTTGGGTTTTTTATGGTTATGGCTGAGATCAATAAAAATACCCTGAATTTTCACCCTAAATTTGGACTCAATTTCCATTTCTCATCCAGCCACGTGTGTGCAGCTCCCTTTTCCTCATCCAAACCCCCCCAGAATTATTTCCTGTGACAGAACCTTCCTTTTCCACCTTGGAGACTTTTCCTGGAGCTCAGATTTGGACTGAAAATCCCATTTTTTTCCCCGCAGAGCATGGGGGTGGTGCTGTACGTGTTGGTGTGTGGGGCACTGCCCTTTGATGGTCCCACTCTGCCCATCCTGAGACAGAGAGTGCTCGAGGGACGCTTCAGGATCCCCTATTTCATGTCAGAAGGTAAAAAAAGATGGGTTTTCCCTCTCCTGGTGGGGTTTTGGGTCAATTCTGGGATTATCTGGGGGGTGGCACTGATGTGTTTGAAGAATTTGGGCTTTTTCCCCTCTTTAATTTTAATTTAATTAATTAATTTAATTAATTCCCCTATTTAATTTTAATTTCAATTTCAATTTTAATTTCAATTTCAATTTTAATTTCAATTTTAATTCTAATTTTAATTTAATTTTAATTTTTATTTTTATTTATTTAAAATTACCAACTTCCATCCTTCCATGAGTGAGCAGTTGGAGCAGAGCTCTTGCCCATCTCATCCCTTTTTTTCTCTTTATTTCATAAAATCCTACTTAACCCCATGGAACTGAGTTGAATTTTAGTGGCTTTCAGTGAATTTTAATGTTGTTTTGAAAGATTCAGAGCATCACTTCTGTCAGCAGCTCTGGGCTGGTCAATAATTCAGATTTTTTATTTGTTTTTCTCGTCCTTAACAGAGTGTGAGCACCTGATCAGGAGGATGCTGGTCCTGGACCCGTCCAAACGTTTGAGCATCGCTCAGATCAAGGAGCACAAGTGGATGTTGGTGGAGGTTCCTGCCCAGAGACCCCTCCTGTACCCCCCAGGGGATGAGAAYGAGAATGAGCCTGCCCTGGGAGAGTACAACGAGCAGGTGCTGAGGCTGATGCACAGCCTGGGCATCGACCAGCAGAAAACTCTGGAGGTAAAATATGCTGGGATGRGGTGAAACGTGCTGAAATTGGGGTAAAATGCATTGAAATTGGGGTAAAACAGACTGAGGTGGGGATAAAATACATTGAAATGGGGTAAAATATGCTGAAATGGAGGTAAAATACACTGAAATTGGGGTAAAATACACTGAAATTGGGGTAAAATACACTGAAATGAGGTAAAACACGCTCGGGTGGGGGTGAAACACTGAAACTGGGGTAAAATGCATTGAAATTGGGGTAAAACAGACTGAGGTGGGGATAAAATACATTGAAATTGGGGTAAAACACACTGAGATGGAAGTAAAATATGCTGAGATGAGGTGAAACACACAGAGACGGGGATAAAATACAGTGAAATTTGGGTAAAATACACTGAAATGGGGTAAAATATGCTGAGATGAGGTGAAACATGCAGCTGCTGTGCCTGCCCTGTCCCAAAGCGTTCTTGCCAACCACAAATCCAGAATTTCTGTGGGATTGACACCATCAACTGCGTCAGGACTCAGCTCAGTCCCTCCTGCAGGTTCAGAGGGGTCCCTGGATGGACACCTGAGTTTCTTGGAGCTCAGCACCCATCTGCTGTGAAATCTTTCCATTTTAGAGGAACGTTTGCCTCCCCTCTGCCCCAGAAATGCCCCAAAATCCCCGTTTTTTCGCGGTAGAACAGCCACAAATCCAGAATTTCTGTGGGATTAATGCCATCAATTGCTTCAGGACTCAGCTCAGTCCCTCCTGCAGGTTCAGAGGGACACTTGGATGGACATCTGAGTTGTCTTGGAGCTCAGCACCCATCTGGTGTGAAATCTTTCCAGTTTAGAGGAACGTTTGCCTCCCCTCTGCCCCAGAAATGCCCCAAAATCCCCGTTTTTCGCGGTAGAACAGCCACAAATCCAGAATTTCTGTGGGATTAACACCATCAATTGATTCAGGACTCAGCTCAGTCCCTCCTGCAGGTTCAGAAGGGTCCCTGGATGGACACCTGAGTTGTCTGGGAGCTCAGCACCCATCTGATGTGACACCTTTCCAGTTTAGAGGAACATTTGCCTCCCCTCTGCCCCAGAAATCCCCCAAAATCCCCGTTTTTCGCGGTAGAACAGGGCACACACCCCACTCTGGCTGCTGCCCCACTCTGTGTCCTTCCCTCCCGCAGTCCCTGCAGAACAAGAGCTACAAYCACTTCGCTGCCATCTATTACCTGCTGGTGGAGAGGCTGAAATCGCACCGCAGCAGCTTCCCCGTGGAGCAGCGCGTGGACGCGCGCCAGCGCCGGCCCAGCACCATCGCCGAGCAGAGCGTGGCCAAGGTGAGCTTGGCYTTCATAAAAARTAGCCAAGATTGTGGTRTTTCTCCTCCATGCAGGYYRTTAACACTCCCTTTCTTTTCCCAGGATTCAGTCRTACACMATAATTGGTTGAGTTTTAKATTTAGGACTTGTGGGGCCACTTTTTTCCCCCATAGGGATCCTATCAAAGAAGGTCAAAAATGCCAAAATCTCTGTGATTATTATTCTCTCCAGAGTAGCAATACCTTTTTTATAACCCAGGCTGATGCTTTAGGAATATCTTCACACAGCTTCAAGTTGTTTCCAAAAATGTTAATTGGGTTTGTGGCCATTCCAAATGTAAAGCTGCTTTCCAGCRTGATTTATYTCAGGATAATCCCTTTTTCCAAGGAAATTAAGGCACGTTTTATGACACCCAGCACTATATTGCTAAGCCTTCTGTAAATGCAGGGAACCCAGCACGCCACCATTTTTTTAAGAAACTTTTAGCTATTTATCAAACTTTGCTTTTCAATCTCTGAGCACATTTGGCCCTTCTGAAAATGAAACTCCACTCCACTCCTCCAAAATGTCTCCATTCCCGGCCTGTTCTCCCTCCTGTTCTCCCCCACAGCAATCAGAGCACCTTAAAAAAGTAATTTTACCTTAAAAAAGTCATTTTACCTTTAAAAAAGTTGCTTTACGCAGCCCTGAGCCTGCTGGTACCAGTCAGGAGCTTTTGTACTGAGTAAAAAAAAGGGAATTTCAGCCCCAAACTCAGTGAGTGCTGCTGGGAATAAGTCAGCTCCAATAAGTACCGAGCTTAATGACATTTGGGGTTTGCTTGTGTGTTTTGGGGGTGGGATTGTTATTTTTTTTTGTAGTTTGAAGGCTAAGAATGTTATTCATCTCAAACCAAGAAACAAATCTTGCACTTCTGCTTTGGCAGCGGGGCTGTGCATTGTTTAATCCMTGACTCTGGATGTTCTCTACCTAAAACCATTCCAGTTTTGAGTTTTTAACATCTGATTTTATTTTTTTTTTTAGGCTCAAGCTGTGGTGCCCTCGGTGAACCTGCACTCCCAAAACCCGAGGCTGCTGCAGTCTCCAGGTCTTCCCTCAGCCTCGGGAGCAGAATCCTTTTCCTTCCCTGCCTCCAGGGAGGCGGCGTTTATGGAGGAGGAAAGAGTTGAGACACCAAAGGTACGGCTTCAAATCACCCCATTCTTTTTTGGGTTTGTTTTTCCCAGAAGTCATTACAGCTAAAAAGGATTTCTGTCTTTTAAAAGCACAGTGCTGCCTCCTGAAATGGGAATATTTAAGTGTCAGAGTTGCAGGAATTCTGCATTTTTTYCCTGTAACTCCCCCCAGCTGTTTGTTTTTTCATCATGAACCTTGTTAAGGGAACGTCAGGAGGAAATTTTTAAGAATTGTACAGGACAAACTTAAATCTGACTTAATTCAGCAGAGTTCAAGACCCCMGCTGCCTTCAGGGGTGCTCTCTTCTCTGCAAAGAGAGCTGGGCACAGAGCTGGGCACAAAGCTGGGCACAAAACTGGGCACTAACAGAGCTAGGCTCAAACCAAGCTGGGCACAAACAGAGCTGGGCACAAAGCTGGACACAGAGCTGGGCTCAAACAGAGCTGGGCATAAACAAAGCTGGGCACAAACAAAGCTGGGCACAGAGCTGGGCTCAAACAAAGCTGGGCTCAAACCAAGCTAGGCTGAAACCAAGCTGGGCTCAAACCAAGCTGGGCACAAACAAAGCTGGGCTCAAACCAAGCTGGGCACAAACAAAGCTGGGCACAAACAAAGCTGGGCTCAAACCAAGCTGGGCACAGAGCTGGGCTCAAACCAAGCTGGGCACACACCAAGCTGGGCTCAAACCAAGCTGGGCACAAACAAAGCTGGGCACAAACAAAGCTGGGCACAAACCAAGCTGGGCACAGAGCTGGGCACAAACAAAGCCGGGCTCAAACCAAGCTGGGCTCAAACTAAGCTGCCCCATCTCTGTGCCCCCAGGTGAACGGCTGCCTGCTGGACCCCGTGCCTCCCGTGGTGATGAGGAAGGGATGCCAATCGCTGCCCTCCAGCATGATGGAAACCTCCATCGATGAAGGAATTGAGACKGAAGGAGAGGCAGAGGAGGATCCAGCCCAAGCCTTCGCTGCCCTGCAGGCGGCTCGGGGTGGGAAGAGGCGGCACACCCTGGCAGAGGTCACCAACCAGCTGGTGATGGTGCCAGGCCCAGGTACAGAGCTCAGCTCAAAGCTCGTTTTCTCCCTCAGAACTCAGTCTAATTAACTAGCAAAGAAAAACGTGAGGTTTTGAGAGTGATGAGTTTGAGAGTTTGAGTTTGTTGGAAAAGCCAAAGGGAAAAAAACAACAAAACATCCCCAAATCTGCTGTAGAAACGGCATAAAATCAAATGTGCAGGTGGTAAAAGTCATGTGGAACCCAAACAGCAACTGGAAAAATCTGGCAAATTGGCTGCTTTTCCAACTAAATGTCCCCAAATGATTCTGGGGAAATAAAACCCTTTGGACTCCAAAAGCAGWGAGGTGACAAAGCTTGTCAGGTTACAGTCTCATCAGGATTATCTATGGGGAGGAAAAAAACCCCCGAAACGCTTTCCAGGCAAGGCAGTGAACACCTTCAAAGGGTCTGATGCTGCAAAACAATGCAAAAACCAAACCAGTGGCAAATCCCCATTCTGGAAAAGGCAGTGAACACCTGCACAGCGTCTGATGCTGCAAAACAATGCAAAAAACAGTGGCAAATCCCCATTCTGGAAATCCCCAAAAACGCCTGTTGGACTTGACAATTTGTTTATGAAACTTGACAATTCCTTTATGAAATTTGACGTTTTTGGCTGTTCACTCTGAGACAGCTGCTGTTGGCAGGGGTAGCTGCGCTCACCTTTAATCCTGGTTTTTGGTTTCTGTCCCAGGAAAAGTCTATTCCYTGGACGAGAACTCATCCCTGGGCAGCATCGACTCCGAGTACGACATGGGCTCCATGCAGAGGGATCTGAAGCTGCTGGGAGAGGCTCCTTCCCTGAAGGAGATGGTGCTGAGCAGCCAGCAGAGCCCGCGGGTGGCGGCGCCGCTGCTGGGGCTGCGTCCGGCCAACCCCGCCATGCAGGCGCTGGGCTGCCACAARCGGGAGGCGCACAACCGCTCCCCGGTCAGCTTCCGAGAGGGGCGGCGCGCCTCCGACACCTCCCTGACACAAGGTACCACCCCTGCTGCTGCCAGATGGGGAGAGGGATTGAGAGATGTTATCGGTGTTGATAGGCTGGGTTAGTAACGGCTGGATTGATAACCTGTGTCAGTAACAGCTGGATTGATAACCTGTGTCAGTAACAGCTGGATTGATAACCTGTGTTAGTAACAGCTGGATTGATAGCCCTTATCAGTATTGATAGGCTGTGTCAGTAACAGCTGGATTGATAACCTGGATCAGTAACAGCTGGATTGATAGCCGTTATCGGTGTTGATAGGCTGTGTCAGTAACAGCTGGATTGATAACCTGGATCAATGTTGATAGGCTGTCAGTAACAGCTGGATTGATAGCCCTGATCAGTATTGATAATCTGGATCAGTAATGATAGCCTGTGTCAGTAACAGCTGGATTGATAACCTGGATCAGTAATGATAGGCTGTGTCAAAAACAGCTGGATTGATAGCCCTTATCAGTAATGATGCATTGATAACCCTTATCAGTGTGATAGGATGTGTCAGAAACAGCTGGATTGAGAACCTGGATCAGTAACAGCTGGATTGATAGCCGTTATCGGTGTTGATAGGCTGTGTCAGAAACAGCTGGATTGATAATCTGGATCAATGTTGATAGGCTGTCAGTAACAGCTGGATGGATAACCTGGATTGATAATGATAGGCTGTGTCAGGAACAGCTGGATTGATAGCCCTGATGAGTATTGATAAGCTGGATCAGTAATGATAGGCTGTGTCAGTAACAGCTGGATTGATAACCTGGATCAGTAACAGCTGGATTGATAACCCTTTTCAGTGTTGATAGGCTGTGTCAAAAACAGCTGGATTGATAACCCTTATCAGTAATGATGCATTGATAACCCTTATGAGTATTGATAGGCTGTGTCGGTAACACCTGGATTGATAACCCTTATCAGTGTTGATAGGCTGTGTCAGAAACAAACTGACCTGGATTGATAACCTGGATCAGTGACAGCTGGATTGGTAGCCCTTATCAGTTTCAATAGGCTGTGTCAGTAACAGCTGAATTGATAACCCTTATCAGTGTTGATAAACTGTGATAACCCTTATCAGTAATGATGCATTGATAACCGGGATCAATAATAGCTGCATTGATAATCAGTATCAATAACAGCTGGATTGATAAC
>NW_026624283.1:19283-34041 GCF_030028575.1 Malurus melanocephalus
ACCTTTCCTGGTGCAGTCAGTCTGCTGAAATCGCAGAAGTGCTGCCAGCCTGACCTGCAGAGTGAGACCATAAATGGCTCCCCGTTGTTTCAGATGGAACAGGAGCACAGCAACAAAAGTCTGGCAGGGGGAATCCTTTAAGAAAAGGGTTAGGAAAGCCTTTTGTGGAGGTGCAGCTGGTTCCTTTTCCCATGCAGGAGGAAGGCTCTCAGCAGCAGCAGCAGCAGCAGCAGCAGCAGCAGCAGCAGGAGGCTCCGTCCGCCTTCCCCAGCGCCGCACATCCCCCGGTGTTACCCCGACGGCAGAGTTTGGAGAGCCAGTACCTGAAACACCGGCTCCAGGTACTGTCCTGGGGCTGCAACCAGCCCAGCAGAGCAGCTCTGGGACCCAGAAAAACCCTCAGAGGATCAAAGCTGAACGGGGAGCTGCTCTGTTGGTGTCACACCCTGACCCTACTGACCCTACAAGCGCATTTTTGTGTTTTCCCTCAGCCTGGCAGGGGTTWAAAACTGCTGCTGGATACAGATCTTTGCTCCAACATCCAGAAATGTTCTGCATCAGCCTCTGAGGAGCCACTTCTTAACCTCCTGGGCCTTCCTCTTCCACACCCCCTTTGTTTCAAACCCATTCTCATACAGCTTTAGTTTATAAAAAACTTTTTTCCCTCCAGTTTTCCAGCTTGTAGCTGCTTTCATTAGGGAAGAAAGCTTTCCATGGATTTTTTATGGTGCAATCTCTCACAGAAAAATATTGTCTAAGGGTTAGAAGCCAATGAGCAGSAGTTTTTATGGGTTTAGAGTGGCCCTATGGACATCAGGGCCATAACAAAATCTTTCTCCTGCTTTCTGGACTCATGGATTAAATCAAAAGCCATTTAACCCAGCTCTGCTTTCCTTGCAGAAGCCCACCCTGCTCTCAAAAGCTCAGAAYACTTGCCAGCTCTACTGCAAAGAACTGCCCCGGAGTTTGGAGCAGCAGCTCCAGGAGCACAGGTGAGAATCTCCCAAACTCTGCAGAGAAATTAACTCTCAAGAGTGATAAAAGAACTGGAACTATCTTTGTCCATTTAGAAGTTATTTGAAAAAGGGAAAGTTTCACTTCWAAACTGTAATAAAGAGGGAAACCACAGTCCTGTTGTGTGTTTACAAATTTCTCTGCTTGATCTTCAGCTCCCCAGAGCAGGCTTTAAACACAAGAACAGAGCATCTCATTCTCAGCAAAATGAATTAAACAATGCTTAAAATCCACTTTAAATGCATGAATTAAACAACACATTAGCTTAAAAAATTGATAAAAAAGGTTGTCAGAAGGGGATCTGTGCACCCTGAAAGGTGCTAACTTTGATCTGCAGTAACAGTCAATGAGCAGATTGCCCAGGGATTCTCCAGGGCACTGGGAGTTGTGTGAGTGGCCAGCGTGCAGGACTCGTGCTGGCCCAGATGGCACAGAATAATTGTCAATGATTGATATATGGACCATGTTTAGGGGTTTCTTGTATGTAAAGCTGCTTATTATAATTAGTTTTGTATTTTATAAGAATTTAAACCATTAATAATCACATACAATAATATTTGCATACAATGTATGAAATTAATAAAGTTTGTGGGGGTTTTGGTGTTTTTTTCATTTCTTCTCTACCCTTTTCCTACAGTTTTTAGCTCTCTGCAAACGCTTTTTTTTGTATTTAATTATAATTACCCACTCACAATTTTTCCCACGACTAACCCTTCTTCCCTCCTCACCTCAGGCTGCACCAGAAGAGGCTCTTCYTGCAGAAGCAATCCCAGCTTCAGGCTTATTTCAACCAGATGCAGATAGCCGAGAGCTCGTACCCCCGTGGCAGCCAGCTGCCCCTGCCGTGCCCGGAGGAGCCACAACCCCAGCAGCCCCAGCAGCAGGAACAACCATCCCAATTCAGCCTGAGCCCCGTCCTGGAGCCYTCCTCGGAGCAAATGCAGCTGGAACCATTCCTCAGCCAGTTCCCCAAGGTGCCCAGCTCATCCCAGGCTCAGCCCAGGCCACTCCAGTTCCAATTCCAGACTCGAGAGGTGCCCGCGGCGCCCGCGGCCGAGCCGTGCCCGTTCTCGCTGGACACAACACCCCAGAGTGGCGTGGCRCTGACCACCGAGAGTCCAGCCAGCTCTGCTGCACCCACAGAACCCAGCTACGACCCCCTGGCACTGTCAGAACTGCCCGGACTCTTCGATTGTGAGATGATGGAGGCTGTGGATCCCCAGCACGGAGGGTACGTCCTGGTTAATTAGCGCCCAGGAGGACGAATGGAGCAGCATGTCCGTTTTTTTTTTTGGTTGTTTTTCGTTCCTATCCCCCCCACCCCGGAATTCATGGTAATTTTTCGATCCTTGAATTAATAGGGGAACTAAAAATCCACCTGGATGGAAGAGGAGTAAAAATATAGAAAAAAAAAAAAGCAGGAGGTGTTTGGCACCCCGTGGTAGGGGCTGGAGRATGGGGAGTGCAGCTTCATCCCACAAGGGCTGCGTAGGAGGAGGCAAAAAAGGTGAATTTCAGAAGAAGGAAAAGGCCCCTTCAAAAAAATCGTGGGGAATTTATCAGCATTCATCCAACATTCACTTGGAGAGAGGAGAGTGAGTGCACACTTATCATCCTTCTTGGCAATAAAAGCAATAGTTTTCATCGAAATTCAGGGTAGATTTGGTTCTGCACTGATGGCAACTGAAATCCTCTGGGCAGCGAGGTGGAATCCGAGGGAAGTCGCACCTTGGTTGAGCTCCTGGGCTGGAACCACTCTCAGGCAGCCTCCACTTCCTCCTGCTGGCACCCAAACAGTATTTCCCAAACCTGCCAAGGAGCTCTTCACTGTCTGCTGCAGGAATCTGGAGCGAGGGACACCCTGACTTTGTCAAAAGAGACTTGGGACTGAAACCACAGAGGTTTGGAGAGACCTCTGGGTGGGAATTGGAATTGTGGAGGATCAAGGATGAGCCAACAGAGACTGAAGGTAAGGAGAGCCATGAGAGAGAGCCAGAGCTGCAGGAAATGGCATTAAAAAAAATAAAATCCACCTGGGTGGCTTTTAAAATCACCTCCTTTTGCAGGAGGGCTCAGTCCTGGAGAAGCTCTGCTCGCTGGAAAGGATCCACCTGTCCCTGGGTTGCATTTAAAAAGAAAAAAAAACAAAAACAAAAAAAAAACAAAAGCAAACAAAACTGTGTTTTGAATTTGCAGTATGTGTTGCTGGTGGTTTTATTGAGCTTTGTATATTTGGACAATTATTTAGAGTTTTAGAACTTTAAGGATTAAAAAAAACAAAACAAACCGATGAGCTTATAAAAAAACAAAAAAAAAAAAAAAACCACCCCTGTGAAGTGATAGTGCTGTGCCTTTTTCAGTTCTTTATCAGCCTCTACGCTTTTTTCTGAAGGAAGTAGACAATACCCCATTTATGTCCTTGCCGTGGCCAAAGTCCCTTCAGAGCAGCGGTCCCACCGTGTGGGAYGTGTTGAGCTCGGTGCCAGCAGGGCACTGGAGGTATCACAGCAATATCCAGCATTCCCAGGGATGCTCCACAACTCCTCCAATTGTGGGATCCCAGTCATAGGAAAGGGGTGGGAGCTGAGAGCTGCACTTTGGGGTTGTCTCTGACCTTGAGGTGTCGTGGGACAAGGCAGGACAGGGGTYGGGTCAGCCTTTCCTGAGCAAACATCAATTAATGAGCACAACCTCATTAAAGCACAAAGAACGAGGGACTGTGCTGATCAGAGCTTGCTCTGGGGTACTGGAGGGTGGGCAATCAGCCTYTACAGCAATAAGAGCCACAAAAAAACAGAACAGGAGGGGTTAACAGGGGACAGAAGGTGCCTGGTCCTGCTCTGCTCRGCCAGGGACAATTCCTGCTCTCCAGAGCTGGGTCTAACACTGCTCTGGCTCAGCCCCAAAGTGTTCAGCTCTACCTCTGATCCCACGGGATTCCCAAGGCAGCAGCAGCCAAGGAGAGTTTAAAGGACAGGGATCCATCCACACAGAGAGGGACAGAGAGCTCTGCTCTCAAGAAAAGGATTTTGGGGTGGTTTCACTCCAAAAGGAAATGTGTCTGACACAGTGGAACACACAGACCCTGTGAGGCACCTGAGGGCATGGACAGAGGGGAGGGAAAGAGAACAAGAACTCCAGCAGGACAGAGCAGGAAAAGAGAGGAAACAAGAGTCCTGTCCTCCAAACCCCACAGCATAACCCCCACGCTCTGGAATGTGAATATCTGCCCAGACACTGATGGAACTGTGCAGGGAAAGCTGCTGCCAGGACACCCAGAGCTCTGGAGACAGCCCCAGCGCTGGCTGCCTGCCAGAACCATAACCACTTCCTTCCCCATCCAGCTCCAGGATCCTGCACGCTTCAGGACTCAAAAGATAAAAATAATTCTGTCCTGGAGCTGTGCAATTCATTTATCAGGATGTGCCAAGCAGGCTGAGCTCCTCTGAGCCGGGCAGTGCTGGGCAGGGGGAAGCTGCAGTATTTTTTAATGTAGTTTAGACTGACTCTTCCCCCCCTCAGCCAAAASCATATTTAACATTTCATGGAATTTCCTTTAAGCCAATTAGGACTACAAGGCTGCTGAAGCCTTTTCAAGCAGACAGGATCCATCGGGCACCACTTTTGAAGTGGTTTTTTTTTTTGTTCCAACCTGCTCTGTTGCACCCTTAGAGAACTGTGTACACTACTGGTAGAGTCATTATTAGCTTTATTATCTTGTACTACAGCCTCCTTTGGAGAGACTTTGGTGTGATGTATATGGGGTACCGATTTCATACGGAGAAAAGTGCAATATGTGTGTGTGTGGTATGTTCTTTAATGTATTTTTTTAAAGGATTTAGAGGGTTTAGTCTCGGCTTTGGGATAAATGCACTAGTTTTGTGAGCTCCRGTTGGGCAAGTTCATCCGTAGTATTTACACGCGACTGATCTGGGCTCTGTGAAGCAGTTACAGTGTATTAATACGAAATAAAGAATATGTGCATTTCATTTTTTAAATTTCTAGTGAGCCCRAAGCAGCCCCTGCCACTCTTGTCTTCATCAGAGTCAGGTTATTTTCTCCCTGAGGCACCAAGGAAATCCGTGTGCCTGTTGCAAACACTGGGTTTTCTAAAGACTGAGGTTTGCTTCCCGTGGTTCTGACACACTTGGGGTCGTTGGTACCACTGACTTCAGCCAAATGTGAATTTGGAACTGGAAAATTTGGTGCCACAGGACTGGGACTCTCATTAATAGAGGACTCATTCAAAATTATTTCAGATAAGATCAAAAACCCCAGCAGCTCTGGTGACATTCCTGTGACCCTGACGCTTCCTGCCGATATCAAAGTGGGAWTTTTGGAGATAAAGTGCAAAAGTTGGTGGAGAACCAGCGGATTCACCTGTCCCCTCAGCCCAAAAGTGCTTTTAGGTGGTAGCTCAGCCCCAAACAGTCACCCTGAAGGGTCTTTGTGGCACCCAGGGACACGAAACCCTTTAAACAGAAGGTTTATGTCCCACTGAATGTAAAATGAGAGCAGGAATTAATTCTCTCCTGCCTTTCTCCCTCCCTGCTGGACAAAGTGCAGGGCTGGCAAATGAGGCACAAATGGCACAGCCCTGACCCYGATGGGAACACGGCCAAAAAGGTCACTGTGGGCAGAGAATTGTGAGCTCAGACCAGAGGGTTTTGCTGATTCAGGTTGATTTTCTGGAGGGGAGGTCAGATGGCAGAGAGTGCTTTTTAAATGCAATGAAAAGAAACTTTTAATGGGGTGAATCCACTGGGAATCTGCTGGGAATCAGGCAGGCAAAGCCTCAAAAGGGATAAAAATCAGGGAAATGGAGAAAGGAGGAAAAAAAAAAGGAGTTCCTGCCCCCAGCGCTTTGAGGATTCCATTGTTGCACCTCAAGGTGCAGGGAAGAACTCAGTGCCACCGACTGAGGGTTCTGAGGATGAAGGAATTGGTGACAACCCCGAGGAGAAAGAAGGTGGCATCAATCCCTGCTCCCTGCAAGCCAGAGCTGGAGGGCACCATTAATAACGGGGCAAATTAGTGACAGAACCTCGTTAGTGCCACTCGGGAACGGGGATGAGGGAGGGATCAAATCCTGAATGATTGTCACTGCTCGGGAGAGCTGGGATGGGATGGGATGGGATGGGATGGGATGGGATGGGATGGGATGGGATGGGATGGGATGGGATGGGATGGGATGGGATGGGCTGCCTCAGAGTCGTTGCCATGCCAACACATCTGACCATCCCACTGGTCAGAAGTTTTGGGTGATTCAGCACAGGAAGCCAAGGGAAGGCTCAGGAGGGCTTTAACCCTTCCCCAGGAGAAGCACAGAACTCTGACGGGTGTGATGAAAAAGGGAAACGCTGCCAAATTTCCCTGCCAGCTCTGGATGCAGCAAGGTCAAATAAAAACCAGCGAAAAACCCCACGAAGCACACACAAAACCCTCAAAATGCACCAGCAGGAATTGCCTAAAGGCMCAAAGCAGCCAGCCCAGCGCTCAGCAGCCCCCAAAAGGGGCACGTTCTGCTCCAAACCCCACAAAAAGGGGCCCCAGAGCTCAACCCCTCATTGCTGCACACCACAGCCACCACAATTCTCCATTTGCAGCCACCCTTGGCCAGCAGACACAGATCCCAACCGTGCCAAGGTTAAAAATAACCAAACCCTGCCTTCCCTGGGACCACGTGGCTTCAGCCTTCACCCTCCCCAGTTAAATCCAACCCTTTCCCCTCCAGCTCCAGAGACATTCCTGGGGTCCCCAAACACTTCACCTTTTCATTCGTGTTTATTTCAAATAATCACATTTTGGAAGAGAAGCCAGAGTTCTGTGAAGATCAGACATTTCTCAGGTCTTTGGCCAAATTTATCCCAAATATTGACATTAATGACAATAACTGGTGCAYTTAACATTCCACAGGGCAAGATGGACCTGGAAATGGCCACTCACTTCATTTCAGCAGCTAAAATAACAGGAATTCGGGGGGAAGGCTTTCCAAAATCACCACCAGGAAAGTCATTCTGCTCCCTGAGCTTGCTGAGCTCCAGGACACCCCAAAAATTCCATCCTGACCCGCTTGGGTGCCACAATTTAAACAAGATAAACACACACAGAGTGCCAGCAGGAAAAAAAAAATATTCAGGAGCAGCTCATCCCTATCTCAGAACGGGAAAATGAGTGAGAAAAGCAAAGTGGAAGCAAAACCCGGGCGTTCTTGGTTTATTTGGAAAGCGTTGCCTGGAACCCTGGCACGCCTCAGCTGCATTTTTCTCTTCCCCYGGGGGATTTGTCCCAGAATACCAGCCTTTAAAAGGGCTGGGTTTTCAAATCTTAGAAGCCACAATGGCAATTTTAATTGTTTTTTTTTTTTCTCCTCCGAAAGAATTAATTGTAAACTGCCTAAAAATAAACCTGGAAAGGCTCAGAGGGGAAAGCAACTCAGGGAGTTCTGCCTCTGTTTTTCCTTGCTAGGTCACTGGGGAATGGGAAAAACCTTTCCAGACCCAGAGATCTCCTGGAGATGATCAGAAAAAAATCCAGARATCCATAATTTTCCACAGTTTCCAGGATTATTGTTAAGAATTCCCAGAATTTATCCTCCTCACACCCTGTGTGCCTCACGCTTTTGAGGGGTAAGAAATAACAAAACCGTGATTTTGAATAAACCCCTCAAAAGAGTTAAAAGCGCAAAGGGCAGAGCAGAAACCAACCAGACTAAAACTGATGAATCGGGCAAATATTTCCCAACAGGAGAGATGAATCCAGCTGGAACCAAAAGGTCAAATAAACACCTTTTTTTTTTACCAACTATTTCTCCTTTCTGGGGGAAAACTTCTAAACATAAACTTCAAAACCAACGAGGAGCCTTCCTGCACAACAAAGCTTTAAATCTTGCTCCTCCARCAGCTTTTCCAGAGGTGATAAATCCCAGCAGARATCCCWTGGATCACTCCAGGCTCACCCAGCRAGGAATTCCAAGCACCAGGGACCATCGGGGATATTTTTTTTGGCTCCAGCTCCGAGGGCACAAAGATGGATTTCACTTGGCCGAGCTGCAGAATGCAATTAAGGAGCAGACTGCCTTCCCCTAGCAGGGGAGGGGAAAAGTTTCCTGCCAGAGCCAAACAACTTTAACAAACCCAACAGTTTGCCAGGGAAGAGCTTTGCCAGGGAGGATCTTCAAGCTCCTTGTTGTGAAACAGCTCTGAAAGGCAGGGCAGCAAAGGTAATTCCTCTCTGGATAAAAAAAAAAATAATAATCTTGGGGGTTATAGGAATTGCAGAAATAAGGAAATTGAGTGTTTCAAAAATTGAAAATAAAGAGATGGAGGGCTTGCAGTGACAAAGTTACACACAAGTGGTGCACACACCAAAAATCATTGGGGACAGGGTTCTGGCAAAGTTTCTTTATGGGAACTCCTAAAAAACCTGTTGCTGAAAATCCTCTGGGATTTTCACAGAAGCAGGGTTTCACTTGGGAAAACCAGAGCATCCTGCAGCCTCCATAGGGGAGCTAAAAACACCCCAGGGATGCCCATGGCAGGGAAAGGGGCTAAAAACACCCCAGGGATGCCCATGGCAGGGAAAACGGGCTAAAAACACCCCAGGGATGCCCATGGCAGGGAAAACGGGTTAAAAACACCCCAGGGATGCCCATGGCAGAGAAACGGGCTAAAAACACCCCAGGGATGCCCATGGCAGGGAAACGAGCTAAAAATACCCCAGGGATGCCCATGGCAGGGAAATGGGCTCTCCACACCCCTGGAACCAGAACACAACACCAGGAACACGGAGTGCTCCAGCAGAGCAGGAAACCCAGCCCAGCTCCTCCTGGGGAGATGCTGARCGCTCCCTGCCCTCTCTCATCAAGGATTCCTTTCAGGAGCTCGCATTTTTTAGGATGATTTTTTGCCGGCACCACTGTCCTGTCCCTCCGCAGGATTTGCTGCCCAAGCGCCGTCAGCACCGCAGTCAGATGAGGMACAACCGGCCCGAGCTATTTAGGGCGTGAAGAGCCGAGCACAAAAAAAAACACATCAACAGCTTTCATCGCCCCGCCGGGAGGTGCAGAGTCCACAGAAACGCGGCTGGGAACTCAGCAGCCAAAAATCACAGAGCCACGGAACGTCCCGAGCAAAAGGGACCCGCAGGGGTTGGGGAATCCAGCTCCTRGCTCTGCACAGAAACCCCAAAAGTTCTGAAATACCTGACCTGGAGATGCAGAGCTGTCTCAGGGCAGGGGACAGGTCACTGGGGATTTGGGGTGGGAGTGCAGCACAGAGGAGGGCTCAGCTTCCATCCCGAAATCCGAAGTTTTCCCCACAGCAAAAGCCCCAATTCCGCACCCCAGCCCGGGACTGATCCCCCCGGACCCGGCTCTTCTCCTGGAGCCCGATGTTCTCTCCTGGAAACCCGAGGAAGAGCTGGAGCAGCGATTCCCAGCCAGGAAAGGTTAAACCCGGCGAGATTCCCACCGGAGACCCCTGAGAATGAAAAAAACAGGAGCTCCCGTTCCACCACAGCGTGCGGGGGAGGCCGGGCAGGAAACARGAGCTGTAGGATCACAAAAACAGCCAGGATTTACCCCCCTGCTGACACTGCGGTGGGTGTCTCATTCCCATTGGAATTGAGGGGCTGGACACGCAGAGATCCCTTTGCTTTGGCAGCTCTGAAGAGCCTGAGAGAGAATTGAGGATTTAGAAGCAAACCTGGCTCTAAGGTAGCAGTTTCCACGGAATAATCATAGGGTTGGGGCTGTTTTGAGGCGAGATGCAGCCAGAACGGCACAAAGCTGGATTTGTGGAGTAGATTCCCAGGAAGGAGCCAAGGAGGATTCACTGGGGATTCACTCCTCGCTCGGACCCTCGGGATTGTCCCCCCTGTGCAGCACCAGGAGCCCCAGGACAATGCTCTGGGAGCGGCAGGGCAGGGCTGCACCTGCTGGACAGGATAACAGGGATGTGGGAACYCCACCCGGCCCCAAAACCACCGTGAAACCCCAAATCTGCCGTGCCTCGCCCACTGGGAAGGTCCCAAACCCGACCTGGCAGTGTGAGTTCATCACCAACCCCACACCCGTGCTCCTGGAGCTGTTTCCTGCTGGCTCCAAAATGTTGGAGCCTCCCCAGGCGGCTCCGAGGGGAGGATGAAAAACAGGAAAAGTCAAAACAGCGCGGTGTTTGTGCAAGGGAGAGAACAGGGCTGGGCTGGGCTGGGCTGGGCAGCACCTGGACAGGCTGTTCTGGGTTGGGGAATGGCAGGGTCAGCTCGTTTGGACACTCAGAATTCCTCTCTGCTGGGGTAACATCAACTCATCGGGGACAATGTGATGCTGCACATTTAAAATGGAAATAAAATAAGCACCAGAGGAGGGCAGAGAAGCCGGGAGGGACAGAGAGGCTTCACCCTTCAGTGWAAAGGTGTGTTTTGCTGCTCACATYRAACACACACCCAAGAATTCACAATTGCTGGAGCTGCAGCACAGAGGGACAGCCCTGCACCTGTGTTTGCTCACAGGAACCAAACACTGGCTGCACTGCCCTGGAAAACACCGAATTATTGCCGAGTTCTCAGCTCCCAACCATCCCCCCAGATCAGGAATCCAGCTGGAAAGAAAGGTGGAGCAGCCAGAGTGGTTTGCAAAGGGTATTTACTGCACTGGTCACACAAACACGGGGTTATGGAATGGACTCCGTGGCACAGTCACGGCTGAACCCCCTCTGCTGCCTCATTTCACTGAAAAGTCAGGGGTCAGCCAGGGAACAGGCAATGAGGGCAGGTTTGGGGTGGGATCCTGGCACTGGAGAGCCCTGGCAGGGGGACATGAGGAACACAAACCTCTCTGTCCCCCCAGAGCAGCTCAACCCAGCCCCATCCCCCTGCAAACCCCAAAGCGGGCACTGTGTGGGGTGAAATCCCTTTCCCTGAGATGGCCACGACTCTGACACCACCCCAAACCTTCCAAACTYGAGTTTAGAGCCTCAGCTTCCAACTGCTGCTCCAGAGAGAGGGGAGCAATGGGATTTTCCACAGTAAAACCATCCAGACTCCAGGCAGGGCACTGTTTGCACCACAACACCATTCAAAACCTCCTCCTCCTCTGTGTAATTCAGGGGATTCAGAACCTGATCCTGGTTTTCCAAAGCTGATCCTGTGATTGAGCCCAGCCTTGCTCCTCATCCAGCTCCTCCTGTTCAACCCCAGCAGGATCAGGTTGGATCCCATCCTTCCCAGCCTGCGGATCCTCAGAGCTTTTCTGGATTCCAACACCTTCCAAAAACACCCAAATCTGCTCCCTGATCCCCCTGCTCAGACCCATCCAACCACAGAGCTGGTGCAGAACTGCCCTGTGCTCCATCCCATCCCAATCCTATCCCAATCCCATCCCATCCCATCCCAATCCTATCCCAATCCTATCCCAATCCCATCCCATCGATCCCATCCCCACAGAATTTCAGGGATCTCAGTGAAAGCAGCTCCCCCCATCCAGCCTGTGATGCTGCACATTTAAAAATGGAAATAAAATAAGCACAGCACCGCTCTGAGGCACGTTGGACCCACGTAACACATCCTGGCTATTCTGGGAAACGGAACTGCAAAAAAGAAATGGATTTATCCTTCTCCTCTCTGGATGATTCCAGAATTTTCAAGATGCTGGAGTTTAGAATTCAAAGGATCTTGAAAAAAAAATCATTATAAATAGCAAACAAACACTTGGTTTCACAGACAACACGAACACTCTGATCCCATTAAACACATAATTGTCTCAGTTTGGTTTTTTTGTTCCCAAAAGCACAGTTTATCCTCGGAAAGGTCTCCTGGACAGAGCAGCTTCAGGCTGTTCCTTTGTGATGCATGATGATTCCTTGAGATTCAGTGCATTCCAGTTTGCTGTCAGTCAGGTGATTTTCCTCTTTTCCCCTCGGAAAAGGAAAATTCCTAAGCTTTGTTACCTGAAAAYGATTCCTTAGGTGAAAGAAAGCACTGCTCGAGCTCAGGAGAGTGGAGAGTGGGGGAGGCAAACAGAACTTGAGATGGATTTTCCCAGATTTGCAGCTGGAGCAGAACCTGACAGTRCCACCCCCTTTTTATTTCCCATTCCAAGAAATTCTCTGGTGTGAGAGAGAGAGAGAACACCCCAGGGTAACATCCATGGGGGATTTTCCAGCAGCTTGAGGCAGAGCAGAGCCCTGAGCCCATCACAGAATCTTCCCAGCACCATCTTTCACCCAGAGCTGACCGTGGCTGTCCAAGAGGGCCAGCAGATGCTTTGGGGTTTTATTTTTGCTGGCCATGGAATGTTCCTAGCCTCCCATTTTCCTCCTGGCCTGCCTCCTGCGGGCTTTCAGGATGGTGTAGTTGGCATAGCGCGTGTGCTGCTCCGACAGCAGGGGGATGTAGAACGCCCGCAGCAGCCGGGAGGACCTGAAAAACCGGGAAAGGAAAAAGAAAATCGCCCTTAAGTGCCCGATTCTGCCCAAAGGAAAAGAAAATCGCCCTTAAGTGCCCAATCCTGCCCGTGTTGGTGCAGCCTGAGCTGGTTTGTGCCATCAGCACCAGTTTGAGAGCAGCCTCATGCCCAGCATCCACTCCCAGCAGGATTAAGGTGCTGTAATTACTGAAAGAAATTACTGAAAGAAATTACTGAAAGAAATTACTGAAAGAAATTGAAATCAGCATCCAGAAAGCAGCCAGGAGGCCCTGGCGGTCACACAGAGCTGAAAGGCTGCATTTACCTCCTGAAATCTCCTTTCCATCCCACCTTTGTGGCTGCATGTCTGGGGGCAAAAAGCAGCTTTGATGGGCACTTGGAAGTTTTGCTCTTGCGCTGTGGAAATATCGAATTACAGAAGGCTGGGMAGCTCTAAAGCCACACTCACTGCATGCCCTGGCAGCGCTGGGAGCTGGCATTTCACAGCCTTTCCAAAACTGGACCAGTGGAGCAGGGAGGGTTTAATGAGAGCTGTGTGAAATCAGCACCTTTGATTGGGTTGCTAATTGCCGGAGCTCTGCTGGCCGAGTGCATTCTGAATGAGTGCATTCTCTCACTGACACTAAAATCTTGCTTTCAATACAAAGTGGACAAATAAAACATCCTTCAGCAGCAGCTCTGAGCTCTGTGAGGCTCCAAAAATCTGAGCAGCTCAATGAAATCAGGGCTGAGGCAGAGTTTTGCTTCCTCAGCACCGCAGCTTCACTCTTAGGGTCTTTAAAATCAGCTGGATGGGAAAATATCAACCCTTGGCAGCCCCAAAGGTCACCCCAGCCACAGAAAAGCAGCAGCAGCGCTCAAATTTGGGTGGTTGAGCGGCCAGGGATGGCACAGGCTCTCTGGTCACTGCAGCTCTCAGCTTTGCAGGCTCTGGACACCCAATTGCAGCGATTTTTTTCTCGGCAGAAAGACGAATTGTGCTTTGTTTGCAGCGCTGGAGATCGGTCAGAAAGGCAGGGGGAAACAAAGGCAGGAAGAGCCCGTGGGAGCTGCATCTCCCCAGGGGCTCAGGCAGCTCCTCCCAGCKCAGAGAGAGGGAACCTTCACCTCCTGTCACCTCCCTCTGTCAGCCCGAGCCACCTCAGACAGCAGATGGCACCCGGAGGGGGCTGGGTGACACATGACAGCGAATATATTTAATGTTCTATTTGCATTCGCTGCTAAATTTGTCCCCCCGAGACGGAGTGTGCAGAGCCTTAATCAGCACACAGCTCCCAGGAGGTCTGGGGGAGCCAGGGGGCTGCTCCCCCGGGGATTTTGGGGTCTGGAGGAGGGACAGGACACAGAGMAGCTCCCAGGAAAGGCACAGATGCTCTGCAGCAGTGATCCTTGGAGCTGAGCCGGTTCCTGCCTGAATTTCAGGAAAAGCCACTCAGTTCTGCTCCAGCAGTGCCAGAGGAAGCTGCTGTGGGATGGAAGGAAATCCCAAATGAAGATGTTCCAGTCCTCCCCTTGCCAAATTCACAGATTGACATGGAATGGCAGCACCTGGATTCCTGCAGATTGAAAGATTCTTCCCAAACTGCATTTTGTGCCCTGAGTTTGGTGACAGCAGAGCTCTGAGAGGCAGCAGAAGGGACAGGAGCAGGGAATGGCAGGAGGAAGCTGAACCTCGGCCACAGGGGCAGGTCCTGCTGCCTCCCAGCCACAGGAATTCCATGATCAAAGCCCTCTGAAAAACCCATTAAAGTCTGCACTTCCTCTGGGGGTGAAATTCCGTACCAGCACGCACATTTCAGAGGTAATTCTGCTACTTTWAAAACAAAACCAGGGGAAACAGCTCAAGGAAAGCACCATGAAAGGGAATGAGAGAGCCTCTTATCAAACCAGGGTAATGACACACTCGAACAAGGTGAACCAATCATTCATTTTGCACCAAGAATTTCCCCTTTTTTGATGGAAAATCCAAGTGTTTCAAGCAGGCACACAGCTCAGCCTAAAGAGCTGGAAAATATGTGCTCCTCAGTGGGGAGCTGTGATATATTTCCCCTTTTCTGTGCCAGATTCGGAGCGTTCAGCCAATATAGAATTAAATGGACCTTGGCAAAGCAGCTTCCTGAGGAGCATAATTAGCTGGTGGCTCRGAGTGCTCTCTAATTCAATTAGCAGCACCATTTATCAGAGCCAGCTGAGATTTACATTTGCACTGGCTGACGTCAACGGGAGACTTGCAGGGAGTCCCAGCAGCCTCCAGTGCAGCAACGGCGAGCGGGGCTGCTGGGGTCAGATATTGTCACACAGAACTGCTGGGGTCAG
>NW_026624283.1:35302-45003 GCF_030028575.1 Malurus melanocephalus
ACTCAGCTCCAAAGTGGCACTTGTGCTCCTCCTGAGCTGTTATAAAAACCCCAAAAGCTGCACTTTCATGGTGGTTGCACACTCCATCGAGAGCGAGGGGCATTTCTGAGGCACTGGAAGCCAGTGCTGGGTTTGGGATGCAGCCTGGAGCTCCTGAGCAGCTTCACTGACTCCCCAGACACTGGGGAGAGCCCTCCCCACAGCCCCGGCGCCTCTGGGCTCCTTTCATTCACCGATTTCCACCCCATAATTTGCTGTTTCAGCCCTGTCACTGCTCTCCTGCAGCTGAACGCCCTGCAGTGACCAAGAAGGGACAGCACTGCACGGATTTGTGGTCTCAAATCAAAATGAAGATGGGATTTCCACACCTTCCCCACTGTCAGGCCTATGAAAGCATCTCCCTGAAACAGCTCTGAGGTTTTCCAATCTCAACAAAAGGACGTGAGGAAATATCTGGGGTTTAGGGTRAGCCAGACCCTGGCATCTCCTTCAGCCACCACACAGTTGTCACCTGCCACTTCTGCTGCAAAACTTCATTTCCCCTCCTGAGAATTGCCTGAGCCCCGATATTTGATGGAAGTTAAAACTGAAGAACACTCAGGGGAAAAAAAAAAAAAAAACCCCAAAGCAAACAACGGTGCCTTATTTTAGAAAAGCTCTGACGCATTCCRAGCAAGGAGCTCAGCAGCACAACCAGGAACGTTTGCCATGGGAAACCTTCCTGGGGATGCTGCAGCAGAATTTCATTGCTTGGATGCAAAACCATTGTTCACCTGCTGCTGTTCCCATCAAGCTGAAGCTCCTCGCCCTGAAATTTCAGTCATTGTCAAAAAGTCCCTGGGGATAAATGTGGGGATTAAAAAAACCTCTGGTCCAAATGCAGCACAGGGAGGGTTTGAGGGGCCTGGACAGGGCCATGGGAGCACCAAATTCCAGCTGAGCCCCTTGACCACCCATCCACTCCACCTCTTCTGCAAGGAATTAAACATATTTGACTAAAATGATCAAACACACAACCCAAAATGAGCTCTGGAACGTCTTCTGTTTGTCCTGGAGCAAGGAGGGGCTGGCAAAAGGGGCCTGGACCAAATGTAGTTGTGACACCTTTAAATGCCACACTGCTTTAGAGCAGGGCAGGGCAATGGGAGCTGATGCCATGGCAACCTGGCCTTCTCCACGCTCCCCTCTGCTCCAGCTGTGCGGGGCTGATCAGGAACAGCATTTCCACAATTCCCAGCAGCAGCAGAGGAGGGACAGCAACAGCCAGGGCTGAGGATGGGGCTTTCTGAGCTCCTCCTGGGACAGGCTCTGCTGTCCCAGCACCTTCTGTCCAGAAGCACGGAGACAGACAGATTCCCATCCCTCCCATCACCCTGAAATGGTCAGGGGTGGCTCAACCAGGGAGGATTCTTTATAAAAATAACCCTCCTCACATGGTTTCACCCTCTAAAGCAACTTAGCTCATAAATTGTGCAAGCAGGAGTTTGACGAAGGTTCCACTTTGCTGGAAGTTGCATTTCAAGCTGGCATTTGCCATTCCTCCCTGTCCACACAGATATCCCAGAGTGCCTGCCCTCATCCCTCCCTCTCCCAGGTGCAAATCCTACCTGGAAGCATCAAGGAATGGCTTGTAGGCAATGGTCACCCACTCCTCTCTGTTGGAGGAGTAGCGTGGCTCCCTCGGGGTCTCGGCTGCTGTGTCCAGGTCCACCAGGTAGTGGCATTTGGAAATGTCAATCTGCAGCAAGACAGATTTATTTCCTGGTTTATTTCTGGGTTTATTTCATGGTTTATTTCTAGATTTGTTTCCAGACTTATTTCCTGGTTTATTTCCAGATTTATTTCCTGGTTTATATCCTGGTTTATTTCCTGGTTTATTTCCTGGTTTATATCCTGGTTTATTCCCAGATTTATTTCCTGGTTTATATCCTGGTTTATATCCTGGTTTATTCCTGGTTTATTTCCTGGTTTATTCCCAGATTTGTAGAATAGTAGGACGAGGTTCTAGTTGCCTGGTTTATTTCCTGGTTTATATCCTGGTTTATATCCTGGTTTATTTCCTGGTTTATATCCTGGTTTATTTCCTGGTTTATTTCCTGGTTTATAGCCTGGTTTATATCCTGGTTTATTTCCTGGTTTAATTCTTGGTTTATTTCCTGGTTTATATCCTGGTTTATTTCCTGGTTTATATCCTGGTTTATTCCCAGATTTATTTCCTGGTTTATATCCTGGTTTATTCCCAGATTTATTTCCTGGTTTATATCCTGGTTTATTTCCTGGTTTATTTCCTGGTTTATTCCCTGTGGTTTCTGGCTGCCTGTGCTCCTTCTCAGTGAGGAGAAGAGGGTGAAACACTTAGCACCAGGTCAAATGCTCCATGCAGGACGCAGGGAACAAAATTTGAATGTTTTCAAGCAAAACCTTCGTGGGGGAATCCAACAGGAATGCAGCATTCCTGTGTCTTACCCTRCCTTACTCCCTCAAACTCTTCCTTGAGGGATCCCACAATTTCAGTTCACTCTCCCACAAAATTTTACTGCTAACTTCCTTGGCCACGCTTGAGATCCCTTTTCTGAAGCCCCTTTGGGGTTTAATGCAACAATTTGGGCTGAAAACAATTGAATTAGGTGGAGAGCAGATGGCTCCRTGGCATCACAACTGAGCAGCAAATGAAATTACACCGCAGGAAACTCAGCTGAGGATGCTGAATCYGCTTCTTGCTCTGTGTGAGAGGAACATTCCAGGCCCTGGGAGAGGCTCTGGCTCATTAGCAGAAGGACTCCCAAACCACTAACCAAGTTTTTCTGGAAGTGATGTGGAATCATTCAGAGAAAGACAAGTTGCTGCCTCAAGGACCTCGCTTGTCTCATCCYAAATGCTCCCTAAAAGGGTGGGATTTCAAATTCCAGATCCAAGACAGGTTTCCCTTGTATTTTCACAAGTTACAGTGCAGCCAAGGATAACATTCCTGCTGCTCAGAGGGCCAACACAGCACCTCTGCATTGACCTGGGGATTTACACAACACTTGGGTGATGCACAGACCTTGAAATGAAAGAAAGAAATGAATCTTAGTGAACAAAGCTGCGAGGGATTTCTAAATTACATCCTCTCTTCTTCTGTTCCCCTTTCCTTTTCCTCCTCCCACTCTTTCTTTATTTGATGCAACTGCTCTGCCAAGTGGAGGAGAGCTAAATTGGATCCCACCCTGACTGACAGGAGTGGGAACAGCACCGAGCTGGAGCTCAGGGCACATCTGTGCTGCCACTGGGCTCTGGGTGGTGTCAGAAGTGAAAGGAAAGTGCTCAAAARCCCCTTCCTCTGAAGCCAGCTGCTGTTAACAGCGTTCAGGCCAAACCTGCTGGTGCTGCTTGGATGGATCTGGGTAAGAAATCCCACCCCTTATCTGGTTTTTAGCAGTTTCAGAGACAAATGTGCCTCCCCAGCCGGGCAAGTGCAAGGTAAGTGCTGCTCAACGTGATTAAGGGAGGGAGAATTGCAAAACAAGATCAAATCACTCCTTGCCCGTGTCCCATAGCAACAGAAACACTGAGCTTCACTCTTCCATTTCCAAGCAGAGCAGTAACAGATACTTACACCTGAATCAGGGAGTTGCATAGCCACTGATTGGTTTTACTCATGATAAATCCTCCTGAAGCATTTTTCTCCCCTTWAAATGACCAACAGCCTCGTGCTCTTTAGATTTACTCACTCTCACAGTCGTGACCAGTTCTTGCTGATTTTTCTTCTATTTTTTTAAATCTGAGTATGTTTGTACTCACTAAACTCAGGGAAAGATCTTGATCTCTTGGTGTGATTAGCAGGTCAAAAATAAGAGTTTTCACCCCCTGTTTCATTCCTGATTTCTGAAGTGCTAGGCCCCTGAGCTTGCGTGAGAAATGACAAAGTTGTAGGGTGACATTAAGGAACAAGCATGAAACAAAAGTGTGTTTTGCTCCATTAGTCACAGGCTGTGCAGCAGCCAGCTGTCTGTGCTAAAAATAAGCCCCAGTTAAAGATTTCATAAATTAAATGCACTGCAGCAGACAGCTCCTCTCAGGTGGGAACACGCCTCCTTCCCATTTCCACTAACTACATAATGAGCCTCAAAAAATAAAAAGCTTTAACCCAGAAGATTGCCAAGATTTAACCTGTTGGTAGCTTTAAACAAGTTAGCTAGCAGTAATTTTAAATTATTCCTATTTGTGCACTGGTTTGGTTTAGGTAACAGTGCAGCCAGGAAATAAATCAGTAACACCAGTACACATTATCCTAAAGATTCCCATTGAAATCACTAATGCAATCAAGTTMCAAATTAAGTTCCTCCTCCTCAGTTGCAAATATGATGAAGAGTTTTCTATTTAAAAAGAAATGAAAGTACACAGCAAAATTTCAACCCCTGCTCAGTGATAAATATTTTCTGTGGGGGGACTTCAAACTACTCATTCTTGTGATCACATTGTTGCACTCCACTAAACCCAAAACTGCAATAACTGGGAGTTATTACTTCTGCTGCTTCTTTTATTCTCATTCTGCCCTAAAATTGACAGATGAAAGGCAAACAGAAACCTCTCCCAAGAATGGGGAGATTTCCAAGCACTGCAGAGGGACCATTTTTGGTTTGGAACTCCCCAGGAAACCGAAATGGGGAAATCCACTCCTAGACATTGCATTAATTTAAATTACCCTGTGAGGTAAGGGGAAGAAATTGGGAATAAACACTCACATATCGAGATGGCTCCTCCTTGTTCTGGTCATTCATGTCCGTGGGGATGATCCGTGTGGCCATGGGTCCCTTGGCAAAGGGTTTGGGCAGCTGGCCCCTGAATTCTGACAGGATGAACTGGAGCTGCCAGCTACAGAGAGCAGGGAAAAGGTTTGGAGTGGAGAGAAGCAAAACCACAACAAAGGACACCTCATTCCCAAGGGTGGGCTGATCAAGGAGCAGGGGAAATGTTTGGAGTGGAGAGAAGCAAAACCACAACCAAGGACACCTCATTCCCAAGGGTGGGCTGCTCAAGGAGCAGGGAAAATGTTTGGAGTGGACAGAAGCAAAACCACAACCTAGGACACCTCATTCCCAAGGGTGGGCTGCTCAAGGAGCACAGATTTCCAGCAGTTTGTGGCCAATGTGCTGGCAAAAAAAAAAAATACAGAATTCTTTGGTTTGGGTAATTTAACCTAATTTTGATTTGGTTCTTTACGACCCTGCTGCTGGGGACAACAGGGATCCAAGGGTCTGAGGGTTCCCCACAGCCATTATTACACCCCTCGTTATCAATCTCACCCAATTGTTCTTTTTTTCTGTTAAAACACTCACTTGTCAGGCAGGAGGAAGCTGCTGGGGAAGCGGTGCCACTCCTTGCCCACACAGACATTGACAGGCCTGCCCTCAGGCACCGTGTGAATGCTGGGGTCAGTGGCAATCCTGTGGAACTCGGGGTACAGGTCCAGGGGCCCGTGGTAGCCTGTGGAGGGCACAAAAATCAAAGTCAAGGCTGAATAACAAGGGGATTTAATGAAAGCCTACAAAAAACAGTTTCAGACACCAATTTTTAACTGGTAACTCATGGACTAAATGAAGTGGGCTGTGCTAAAAGGGAGCTGGATTCCAAAACTGCCTCTCCTTTAGCAGTGCTGATTCCTCACTAATTTCATTCACATTCCCCTGTTCTGGCTCTCAGTGGCCACAAAAACACAAAAAACACTCGTGATGTGAGAAGGCTCTAATTCCAGGCATTACCCATCCATCTCCAYTAAGGATTCATGTAACTAATTCAAGTTTTACACAGGGAAATGCTTTTCCAAATGGGATTAACAACATAAAAGTTGAAACATCTAATTAACACCAGTCTGGTTTGAGATCAGTGGAGTTGTGCTGGTGGAAGGGGAAGGGTAGAAGATTTTGAAGTGATTTAATTCTGGTGATCCATTCATACATTAATGGATGAATAAATGTGCACACACATGTAAAATCCTAACCCTAACCCTAACCATAAAACTAAACCCTCACCATTAAGCCTGGGTCCTAAAACTTAACCCTAAACCATAACCCTTAACCTTAATCCTAAAACTAAACCCTAACACTAAATCTTAACCCTAACCCTAACCCTAAACTCTAACACTAAACCCTAACTCTAACCCTAGCCCTTAACACCAATCCTAACCCCTAACCCTAAACCCTAACACTAAACCCTAATCCCAACCCTTAACCCATCCACATTCATATATGGATCAATGCATACACACACACACACACATCTAATCATTAATAATTAATTAATGGTGACCATCAGAACTTATTCCTTTCCCTGCAGCAACCACACCCAAACTTCTCGAGGTTCCTGACTTCTACAAAGTCAAAGCAGCACAACTTTTGCAGGCCTGGAGTCCAAACCCCAGGGGAGCAGAGAGCAAATGGAAATACCAACCTCTGAATAAGGCAACAGAGCGTGACAGTGACAAAAGGCCAAAGAGGAAGACTGTCCCCAGGGCCAGCCAGTTGGAGGACACCGTGTAGTGCTCCAGGCGGTAGCGCTGGAAGATGAAGTGGTAACATTTCTGAAAATAAAAAAAAGGAGGCAAAGTTACTCAAATTCTGATGTGCTCAGCAAAATTCTCTTTTCCATAAAGGCCTTACAACAGGGCCATCTCCCATCAAATCTCTGAWCTCTTTCAATTCAGAGCCACAAAAATGCACAGAAGCTCCGAAGATTTACTTATATTTAAGTGATAATCTGGGGTATTTAAASAAGTTTTCAGCTCTTTTTCCCAGGAAAGCCTCTGGACCCAAAGTGCTGTCTCAAAGGTTCCAGCTCGGCTGTTCCCAGGTGAACCAGGGCCAAGTGACCCTTCCAGACTCCTCAGCAGAATTTCCCTGCACAGACACACCTGATTTTCCACCCTGGACTGAGCTCCTGTCTAACACAGGCTCCGTGACCCAGATTTATGGAATGACCCTTGGATGTTTACCCTGCCTGCACAAACCACAGCTTTGAGGTGGATAAAAGAACACAGAGCACGTTCTGCATTCAGCTCTGAACACAAGTCACCCTGGAACTGATAAAAGAAAAATTGATAAAAAGAAAAATTTATAAAAGAAAAAATGATTAAAGAAAAGTCCTTTAAAATATTTTTTAAAAATTTAAAAGCCTTTCTGGGAATACCCAGGAGGAAATACATCCAGTCATTGGCTTGGGCCCTCCCTCCTGYTCTGCAGGAGTGGTTATTCACTTCCTACCCTCARCTGCTTTCTGTTTCTCTTGTGCTGYTTGCATTTTTCTCATAACAGCCAAATCCACGTGGTTTGGAGGGGGAGAGTGACAAGTTTGTCCTGTTAGAGGGCAATCAGTTCCAGATTCTCAGCTGGATGCTCCATACTGGAGCAAAATGTCATCCAGCAGTGGTAAAATATGCAGGAAATGTACAGTAAATATTCCTAAAGCCATATTTGGCAAAAATAAAAACCAACATTGCCCTGTGATGTTCTGAGARCACAGAGCCATGAAATTGGTGATGTTACAGAGCTGATACAAGGACTGGAACTCACTGGGGAGTGGAGGAGATCCAGAGGCAGAACAGTGACCCAGGGAAGGGTGAGTGATTGGAGGGGAGGGCAGGAATTCCACAGGACAGAGGAGAGACAGCCAGGATGAGGCCAAACAGCTGGAACAGGCTCCTGGCTGCATTCCTGTGCCTTTCAAACAGCAGGAGATGAATGATTCGGAGCTTTGGGAAGGTTTATATCAATCTAGATTAGTGCTTTGCTCTGTGAAGTGTTTCAAGTGATGTTTACTAAACACCCAGTGTTTGGCTCTTCCAAATGTTCAACAYAATTTCCCAACATTCAAACGAGATCCCTTTTCCTTTGCTGAAACACAGCAAAATGCATTTCCTACACAGCCACATTCCTGCCCTGAAAGCTGAACAGCAAAGGGGGCTCAATTCCATCAGCAGGTCCCCAAATCCTCATGGAATCTCTTGGATTTTGTGTAGTGTTGGCACTACAACATCACAGCTCCAGGAATTCCCACTTGAGGTTTTAGAACCACTAAAAGTCACCATGAAATAATCAGTGGTTGGGAAATATTCTCAACAATTTATTAAACCCCACTAAAATTTACCTGAAGAGCAGAGAGAGCCACAGCACCAGAGAGACAGATGAGGGGATAGATGGGGAAGAGGAACCTCTCTTCTTTGTGGGGCTGGCTGAAGAAAATCAGGATCCAGATGTACATGGGAGCCAGGGTCAGCCAGTAGGGACGGCCCAGATTCTGAACTGGAAAAAACAAAAACTCAGCCAAAGAGCAAGGCAAGAATTCCCTCTCTTGCACGATCCTATCTCACACCCAAAGCCCACCCTGCAGGCACAAACATACCCTGTTCTGAGCACCCCGTTCCTGAAATCCAGGTAACACATCCAAACAGCCAGCAGGGAATTCTCCTCAGGAGATTTTTGGAGATTCCTACAATATGAACAATTTCAACAGCTTTAGGAAGACCAAAAGCAGAAGAGAAGTGTCACTGAATCCACGCAAGGCACAAAACCCATCAGGAACTGCCAGCTCTGGAGGGGCAGACAGAAGCACTGGGTTCCTGCTGGGCATTGTACACACGAAGATCAGAAGGGGCCTCCTCTGGATCTCCCCTTCCCCTTCCCAATGGCTGTTTAGTGCCTGAAGTTTCCCCAGCCTTCAYTGCCTCGCTACAAAAATAACACCAGAGAGGTTTCTCAGGTGCCTTCTGCTTACCAGAGGAAATAACCCATTCAAAAATAACAACAATTACCCTGAATTCCAGTCACGCTGAGGGGGGCTCTACRCTGCCTGACAATTTTCAGTCCCTTTCCTATCCCCTTGCTACTCCCAACAGCAGAGTTAAGCAATTAAACCAACGGCATTTCCCAGACAATAACAACAAAGCACTTGGCAGAATGGCTCCTGCTGCTCAGCACAAGAACACCAAGTGAACAGCAGGAAATCTTGCATTTACAGCAGCTCCTACTGAGCTTTTACTGCTTTCTGAGAGTTTGTCACTCACTGCCAAGGAACAGACACAAGCAAATACCCTTTAACATACATTTTCATCAAGGATAATGTTACTGTTTCTTGTATTCAGTAAAAATAAAAAACAAAAACAACATAGAGAGAGCAAAGCACTGACTGGACGGATAAATCTGGAAGCTGCTGGTGACACTTGATGAGTTTTCCTCAGGAAAACAGCAGAGAAGGATTTATACTTCCCCTCTGGAGTCACTTAGCAAGTGTCATGTGTTTCAACTGATGTCACTTTATTTAAGAAAAAGCCCAGTGTGAAGCAGGGAATATTTTGGTTCCTTTTTTTAAAACTCTTGGTACATCCACAGTCAAGGGGCACCTCCAAGAGCATGGGGAGCCTGGCAGGGCTCAGTCCTGCCAGCTGGAAAACCTACAGAGCACAGATGAGTCCAGCTTTGACCCCAAAAGGGTCTGACCCATTTCCAGCTGCACACAAGATGGGAACAACCATGGGAACAAGATGGGAACAGCCACGGGTACAAGATGGGAACAGCCATGGGTACAAGATGGGAACAACCATGGGAACAACCATGGGTACAAGATGGGAACAGCCACGGGTACAAGATGGGAACAGCCATGGGTACAACCATGGGTACAACCATGGGTACAAGATGGGAACAACCATGGGTACAAGATGGGAACAGCCA
>NW_026624283.1:45300-52653 GCF_030028575.1 Malurus melanocephalus
ACTGGGCCATTCCCGATGCCTTCAGGGTGGGAATGAAGCTCTGGAGCCTTCCACCTTGTTTGGCTCCATTTGAGAACACATTTTTCCTCTTCAGCTGGAGGCAGGGAATACTCCTGAACTCTGACGAGCTCCAGGAACTCTCCTGGTGCTCCAAAGGCTTTCACTGGAGCCMGTTTCACTTCCAGTAAAGAAAAGGTTACCTTGGACAGGTAAACTCTGCTGAGTTCAGCTCTGCCAGCCACCCTGCACTCACCGGGGAATTTCTGYAGCAGAAACTCCATCAGACAGGTCAGAGGCAGCACCAGCAGGGCCAGCACAAACACCACGTTGAAATTCAGAAAACCGTTGATGAAATAGAAGGACCAGGGTTCTGTACCTAAAGGGTGAGAAAAAAGGAAAAAAATGGTTTGAAATCAAAGCAAAAATAGGAGCAGCTTGGGTCCTTCTCTGCCTGACACAGAGCATCTCACACTCACASCTGCCCAAGAAATTTCATTGTCTTTCTTTTCAATAATTACTTTTTTCCTTATTTTTACAYTGGGAGTGAAAAATAGTATCACATCTGCTCTCATGAATCCCAGATCACCCYAACAACCAGCAGAAATCTGGGCCCCAGAGTTCACCCTTGCATTCAGAAAGCACGGCAAGGAAGTAGAGATGGAAGCTTGCAAAACTGGGCAACTTCACCCCAAATACATTTTTGACTTCTGACTGCAGAGAAGTAACACAAAACTACATAATGTCATGTGATTCTGGAGTGAGGATGTTCATTCTGTGCTGGCAGGATCAGAAAATTAACATACATTTTCACCCAAAAGGATTAAGAAGGAAAAGAGTTTCCATTCCCACTTCACCCAACAAAGACTCCGCCACCAAACGCTGCGTTTGGTCCTTCCTTAGACTCAGCACTATTTAAATATCCCAAATTGAGCCTGTTCTGACACAAACAGGAACGAGGCAGCTCTGCCTCCACGCTTGGGAACTGGCTGCAAGCTCTGCAGGATGTAAACTGAAAGAAACTCCAGTCCAACTGTCATTTATTTAGACTCCTGATTCAGGATGCTTCAAACCCTTAACAATAAGGAATGCCAGTTCCTCTCCACACATTTCCCACTCCCTCCGTGTGATTAGCTCAATCAGCCAGTAAATGACACGCGGGGGCTTTAATCACTGCACTGTTGTGACATGTGTCACATGCCACAGCAATTTCCTGCAATCAGAGCCACTTAAATTGGGTCCGTGTTGAAATTAATCAGACAACTGAAAAGCAGCAAGGAAAACCCGAAACCTCTGCGTTCCTACAGCAAAAAAAAAAGGAGAAGTTGCACTGGGAATGTCACAAAATGTCACAAATGGTACTGGAGTCACTGGTTGGCCGAGCAACTTGGGTTTGCAGAAGAAACCTTGAGTTGGTAGCACTGAAAGCAAACAGCAATTAAAAATAAGTCCCAAATCTTCAAAGGATAATTCCAAGGACCATCCTGTCACCCTGTGGTGGAGAGCAAAGGGAATTCACCCTGAATTCACCTCKCTCTGCTCTGGTCTCTTATTTGACAGCCTGGGGGTCAGGAGTGAAGGACACTTTATGAAACACAACTCCTCCACAATCCAAATACAGCCCAGATAACGCTGCTAYGGAACAGATCAGCTGCTCTGAAGCACGGCTTGAACAAAAAAAAAAGGCTGCTCGCTCACATTTTTKTGCAGTGTGACTGAATTGCCCATAAAAAATAAGCACAGGAGCCTCCCCTCCTTCTCCAATGAGGGATTTTCTCCACTGTGAGAGGATAAAAAAAATAAAAAGTGGAAAAATAAAAAGAGAACAGTGCACAGCAGGCAAAAAGCAGTGAGCAGGCTGGGTCAYTGGTGACTCACCCATTCAGAGGCACTCAGGCTCAAAGCCTGCCAGGGCAAAAGGCTTTTATTGCTGTTATCCACACGGCTCAAGGTGAACCCAGACAGAACTGCAGCGGTAAAAAGCAATGACCCCATTGCATGCAAGGAGTCCTGGCCCAGAACATCATCTCTGAAGCAGGGAGAGACACTGGACAATYCTCCATGCTCAGTGTTAATGGGAATTTGCTTCCAGAGCATTGCCCKCAGAGCAGGAGAGATGGAGCTGCAGGCAAGGTGTGGGATATGGGAGACAGACTGGTGAAAACAGTGGGAAAAGGATGCCCAGGCAGCCCTGGCACGGTGGTTCCACGGGGAAAACCTGCTGGAAACACCATCAGACCCCGAGCAAGAAAATTCTTTGAAYTCAGGGGGGTGTGAATGGCTCCGGGAGAAACTCCAGAACTCAAACTCAAGTGAATCAAACTGAGGAGCAAATCAAACTCAACCACGCTGATCCTTGAGCTCAGGAACAGTGAGGGCAGCTCAGGCCAGAGCAGGAGCTGTAAAACAGGCTGAAGATAAGGAGCCCCACCCTGGGCTGAAGGCCGAGTGCAGGAACTGCAGCTGCAATAATTTGGTCATGAGTCAGAGCCCTCGTTCTCAGCACGTCTGAATCAGTGCTGCTACAACCAACACTCTGCTCGCTGCATTTTATTTGTTCTTGCTCTGTTCAAGAATCAGCACTCCACAGAGCAAAGTGTCACGTGAACTCCTCCATCCAAGCTGAACAAAGCTGCTCAAGGTGGGACAAAACTTTGGTCACAAAATGTGACTTCTCAGAACCCACACAAAAATATCCCAAAGCCTCAGAATCTGCCATATACACTTTGCAGCTTTTTTCCCTTGGCTGTGGGAACCTCCTCACCCCAGGGAAACATTAATTGCACAGACAATATTTTTGTAGAAGGAGTGTATTGCTAAAGACAAGAGAAAAAAAAAATCAATTGAACCTTGTCTCCAAAATAATGTGGTGCTTACACTGGAGATGATCTGGGTTGGTGCCTCTGTTCCCATCATGTGAACGCTGGGAAATCCCAGCTTCCAAAGCCAGGAGGGATTGGGCAGCCTTTCATCTCCCCCGGTTGTGTTATTTTTCCCCAGTGTTTTGGAGCTGTCTAAACACACAGCGTTGTCCTGGCCACACTGCATTAAAGAGCAATTCCAGGCAGGCTCTTTCACTAGCCCGAGGATGTTGTGTGAACGTCACTGTGAATAAAACTCTTCAGGACAGATTGCTCCCTGGAGGCTTCTGGAAACAACTCATGCACCAGCGGGGAAAAGGTCAGGCACAAACCCCTGCCAAAACTTATCAGAGACAGAGCCTGGAGTTTACTTATAGAGAACTCACAGCTCTGCACTTCAGAGCCTTCCTGTAGAGGCCAAGAGCTGTGGTGGAACAGCTGCTGTCCTGCTGTGCCACAGCACGAGTGACAAATCAGCACTCAGCACCACCCAGAACAGCCCCTCGGCTGAAACAGCAGCCAGAGCTGCCAGAGTGAGCCCTGCTGCTGCTGCTCTGTGCTGCTGAACCCTCCTGGAGCAGCTCTGTGCTGCTGAACCCTCCTGGAGCAGCTCTGCACTGCTGAACCCTCCTGGAGCAGCTCTGCACCCCTGAACCCTCCAGGAGCAGCTCTGCACTGCTGAACCCTCCTGGAGCAGCTCTGCACCCCTGAACCCTCCAGGAGCAGCTCTGCACCCCTGAACCCTCCTGGAGCAGCTCCACACTGCTGAACCCTCCAGGAGCAGCTCAGCACCCCTGAACCCTCCTGGAGCAGCTCTGCACCTCTGAACCCTCCAGGAGCAGCTCTGCACTGCTGAACCCTCCTGGAGCAGCTCCGTGCCCCTGAACCCTCCTGGAGCAGCTCTGCACCCCTGAACCCTCCTGGAGCAGCTCCCCGGGGATGGTGCAGGCACCCCGTGCTCTCTGCCAGCCCTCTGAAGCTCTGAGAGAAATGTAATCCTTTCACTGCTCAGCTCTGGAAGTGCAGGATATGGGCAATGTGAATGATGGATTCTGCACCATCCCTCACTTCCCCGAGGTTCTGCACCCTGACTGCGAGGAAAACCAGCCRGGAACAAGATTCCAGCTGACACGCACGGGCCACTTGTGCCCAGACACTGAGCCACCTCCTGGCGATTCCACAGAGGTGGAAAGCGAACAGAAGGAGCACAGCTCCCAGCGCGGAGACAGCCGGCAGAGCATTCCCAGCTCGACAGAGACATCCCGTGTCCAGAGGCTGCAGCTGCAGCCCGTGGAGCTCGCAGGCTGTTCCTGCTTTGGGACACGTCAGGAAAAACACTGCCAATCGCGAGCCACGGCAGCCAGAAAACCTCGGGCTCCCTTCCTGGCTTGTTGTCMCAAACTCACCGTAGAGATCAGGGCCGTGGGGGGTGAAGACATTGTACAGAACAATGTTGAGAGGTGCCACTACCAGCTTCCCATAGTAATAGCTGTCCACCAGCACCGAGGGCACCTGGAAAAAAGCAGCTCGTGGGTTAAAGTGCCAACAGCTCCAGCTGATTTTCCTGAAGGAACTCATCCCTTTATTGCAATCCATTCCCTCTCTACAGGCGCTTACCAAAAACACGATCAAGGACACCACACACCAGCTCAGGAAACTCTTCCACCTCCGCTTCAGGATCAACAAGTCAAAGGCAATAGGAAGCCTGAAAGAGAGACCAGCAGTCAGCTGGAGGCTTTGAGAGCCCCACTGCAGGTTCTGCTGCCTGAAAGAGAGACCAGCAGTCAGCTGAGGCTTTGAGAACCCCAGTGCAGGTTCTGCTGCCCCTTCAAGGCAAGAGACAGAACCACCACTGCACTGGCCTCTGCTTCTACTCCAGATTCCAGTCATGCAACTCAGATTTTACACTTTATTAAAGTCAGGAAATCTTCCCAACTGAAGTTTTTCAAAAGTCAAGCAGCCTGTTAGCAATGACCCTTGACTAAGCTGGCAGCTCAGCCCCTGCTGGTTTTTCCTCCACCCCTGCACTGTCCCCATCCCCCTAAGCAAGGGCCAGAAGCTCTTCCTTACCCCAGAGCTGCACTGAAGGGCCAGCCCAGCAGGGCTCCAGCAGCCACCCCCAGCACTGCCACCGAGGTCTTGTCCATGTACCAGCCCGTCATGGCAACCACCGTGGTGTACATGCAGAAACTGCTGGGGAGGAAAGCTGCAACACAAAGGGCACARAGGGTCAGCACGGCTTCCCCACACCTGACACAACACCTGCACGGAGTGTGTGACACAAATCTTACAGTGGCTGGGAGAACAGGTGCAACCAGCCAGAGGGGACAGGGCAAAAAGGCAAATGGCATTGCCAAAATATAGAACAAAAGATGTCCAAGKAGGGCAGGCCAAGAGCCTGTTCAAAGGGCACAGAAAAAAACAGGAAGCAGTAACCGAAACGGGCCTGGGAAATTGTAACACGCAACAGGGACACAAAAGAGAGAACAAAATCGGAATCAATGCTTGTTCTGTCATAACACCTCCAGCTGCACACAGCAAAGAGCTGGGGTAAGGCTGTGGGTTTCCTTCTCTCTGGACCTGCCTTTGGTCATTGCCAGCACCAGTGCCAAGCCAACTCACCTGCAGAAGCACAGAACATGCCCGTGCTGAGCACCAGGAAGGCCAACATCAGCCTGCTCACGTGCAGCCCAAACTTCTTGCACACAGCCCTGGGGAAGCAGGAGAGAAACAGGTACCACAAAATAACCTCAGGACGAGAAAAGTGCAGCACTCAAAACATGCAGAACCACCAGTAATCCATGCAGCACCCAATAATACCACCAGTAATCYATGCAGCACCCTGAGAGMRCTGAGGKGGGAGATTCCCAGTATTCAGCTGCTGCCTCTGGCCTGGGATCCCACATCCTGAGTTACACCAGTGCAAAACTCTGGATGGGACCTGGCTTCTCCCAGTTGAGCCTGTGCAAATCTCAGCTACCGCAATCCACCTACGATCCTCACCCCTCACAAAATCCCATCACGCAAAAAGCCAGACTCCTTAAACYCAGGCTGCCTCATGGAAGGCAGTGGTTTGAAAAAACAGCAATCAAGAGGCAGCAGGTAAAAATAAAAATCAGGTTTGGACAAGATAATTGCATGTTAGGGCTACTGCTTGTGGTGGATGYAAACAGCATTGGCAGAGAGATGACAGACAGCAACCATCAGTGTATTCCAAATTCTCTGTGATAAGCAAACACAGCACCAGACTCTCCTCAGTCTACAACACTCCCACCCTGCTTGCTGCCAGCAGGGAGAAAAACGAGTGGAGTCAACAAAATGCTGGAGTAGAGGAGTGGGTGGCAGATCTGGGAGTACAATTTGGTCCTAATTGTGGCGTTCTGACCAACATCTCATTAAGCCATCACGAGAACACACATTTTCTCATCTCCACATGAGAGATTCAAAGCATATTTCCCAYGGCAATGACTGTGTCTGCCACTCAYGCTGYGCCCAGACATCCCCTGCAGACAGATTGACACTCACTTGTAGAAGTAGAGTTCACAAATGCAGCTCAGGAAGGCCAGGAAACATCGGAGGAAATAGAAGATGAGGACCTAGGAGACACAGGGAGAGTCTGAGCGAGGCACAGGACCTGCAATGGGCTTGGAAAGCATCGGGGGAAATAAACAAATGAAAAAAAATGGAAACGGACAGGGAGGGCAATGTTTGTCAACAAACCARCGTTTGATAAACATGAAGTCTCTTCATTCCAACAACAAACAAAGCAGCTGTTTCACAGACTAAAGGCACACAAAAGCACCTTCCACACCCACGATTTACCTTGTTGGTTTGCAGAACCCTGGCATGGAACCAGGCTGGCAAGGCATGGAGCCACAGGTAAGCATAGGAGCGGATGGCGTAGGCTGGAGAGTACTCCCATGTCTGAAACCCCTTCCCGTAAATGAGGTAGTGTGTCTACAACAGAGAGCAAATAAATAAATTAACATGCAGCACTCAGTTTTACATTCCCCACCTCTGAATATCASAGCAAAACATTTCTCATTGAAACAGAGAGAATAGCGTGAGGTTCTAAACAAATCTGCATTTGCATGAACCAACTACAGACTGAAACAGAGAGCACAAGGTCCTAAATTAATGTGCATTTGCACAGGCCAAGCACAAATTTCCAGTCCCAAGGGCAGGAAGGGACTCACCGGTTCCCAGTAGTTAAAGGTCTCATCGCAATCCGAGATGTTGCTCAGCAGAGCTGCACAGAACCTGGCCGAGATGAGACACTTGAAAGCTGTTGATCCTTCAGGGGCCCACACTTGCCCTGCTTTGCTCGCAGACAATCTAATCCAAAGGGAAAAAAAGAGATAAATATTACAAATTTGCACAGGGAAGACTCCGCAGCGTGATCGAGGTACCCAGCAAGGTGACAGCGAGAACAGGGCTGAGTATTTTTGGGCAGAGGAGGGATGCCAGCCCTCTCACAAGGGGGGATCAGGGCTGG
>NW_026624283.1:53854-58084 GCF_030028575.1 Malurus melanocephalus
GGGACAGGGATGGGGACAGGGATAGGGACAGGAACGGGGACAGAGACAGGGACGGGGATCGGGGCAAGGATCGCGACAGGGACAGCGACAGCGACAGGGACCGGGGCCGCGACAGGGACCGGAATCGCCACGGGGACGAGGATCGCGACAGGGACCACACAACCGGGTCCATTGCACACCAGGGTCCCTGCCCCGCACACCGAGTCCATCACAGACTCGGTCTCTTCCCCGTATTCCCGGGTCCATCACTCACGCGTGTCCATCATCCACTCATGTCCATTGTCATCCCCGGTGTCCATCACCCACAATCCCTGTCCATCACCCCTGGTGTCCATCACCACCAGATCCCTGCCCGGCACACCCGGTGTCCGAGCCAGGGTCCACCCCCACCCTGCTCCTGCCCTGGCAGCGTTGGGCAGGGAAGTGAGGGAATGGGGAATGCACCGGTGGAGAATGTTCTTTATTTGGTAAGCACTATGATCGGTAGATGGGAAAAGGATTGGAGGGGCTGGAGCGTGTCCAGGGATGGGAATGGAGCCCCAGGAGCGGCTGAGGGAGCTGGGGAAGGGGCTCAGCCTGGAGCAAAGGGGGATCAGGGGGGACCTTGTGGCTCTGCACAACTCCCTGACAGGAGGGGACAGCCAGGGGGGTCAGGCTGTGCTGCAGGGAACAGGGACAGGAGGAGAGGGAACGGCCTCAGGCTGGGCCAGGGCAGGCTCAGGGTGGGCACCAGGAGGAATTTCCTTTAGTAAGAACATCGAGTCTACTGTCACGCTTTATAAAATGAGGTTCCATTACACACACAGAGAACAGGAAAGCTCTTGGTCCTCATTAACAGCAGTTCTCACATTTAGACACGTGCAGGTGCTCAAAGTCCACCCCACCTTTGGCAGAAACACTGCAATAATAACACACTGCTGGGTCCAACGCCATGGAGGTGACATTTTCCAGGTCAGAAAWCAGCACAGGAGCTGCTGGAGCCCCYGAAACCCACAGGAGCTGYTCTACCTCAGAGTCACACCCAGCTGTTGCTTCATTTCCTCCCGAAATCGCAGCTGCATCTCCGCTGCCTCCCGGCTGCTCAGAGCCCTGTCACAGGACTGGAAAGTCACCCTGTAGCAAAGACTCCTCCGTCCTGTCCCTGGCTGCTGGAAACTGTCCCTTAACTGCATAGAAATGATCATTTCACCTGACACCCTCCTGGCGAGGGTGTGAAAAGCCATTTCATCAAACTGCTCGCCGTCAGGAAGCCAGAAGCTGATGTCGTGCACGTAGGAAGGCGGATAGAGGGAAAAACTCTGGAAAAGCCTCAGCTCTCCCTCGGGAAACTGCCTGAGGAAGCGCCTGTCCGATGTCCAGAGCATCCTCCAGTCRGATATTCCACACAGCAGCATGGCCAGCAGGTCCAGGTTCAGCGAGGCTGAGATAAAAACCAGCTCAGGGCTTTTTAATTCATGAGGAGCTGTCCTGATAACCCCCACGCAGGGGCCTGAGCTGTCTGGGTCTGTCCCCACGCACAGAAAGTGCTGAATTTCACCCAGCTGACCTTCAAAAGCGGCAAAGTCACTTAGCTCCGTTCCAAAACTTGTTGCTTCCCGCAGGCTGATGCTGGGTTTAGTGCCAGAAGTGGCCTGGTGAAGAGAATTTGTGGTGGATTTAATGTTGTCCACCAACATCTGGATACAGCTGTTCTCTGTGCCCCTGCTGACTGCCAGGACAACRAGCATCTCATGGAAAACAGGCATGGAGTGAGGAGAGATCCGACATTTCCTGAAAACTGGCCCAGAAAAAACGTGAAGCGTCCCTGGGGGAAAATCTCCTTTTTGTGTTATTGCCTGAGCATGGGGCAGGAGGGATGGCCTGAGATAAAACTGCTTTGGGATGGAGCATTCCTCTTTTGCATCCTTATCCATGTCCTGGCCAAAATGGGAAAATAAAACCTCATTTTCCAGTCCTTGAGACATTTCCTCAGTGCTGGGAGCCTCCTCGGGGCTYGGAGTGATCCAGAAAACACTGGAGGGGCAAACACCATCGGGGTGAGCCTGGTGGAGCAGAGGAAGGCAGGAGTTGATGTTCTGCACTGGGAAAACCTGGCTGAGCCCTGCACTGAGCTTCTCCTTGATTGTCCTTACAGGATGGTTTGAATTCACATCAAGGAAACCCCTGTGGAAAAGAAAAGTGTAAATTACGGACACCACCAGACAGATTCCCTCCCTGTGGAAAAAAAAAAGTGCAATTTACAGACACCTCACACGGATTTCCTTCCTGTGCAAAAGTGCAAATTAGACACCACCACACAGATTTCTTCCCTGTGGAAAATAAAAGTGCAATTTACAGACAATATGACACAGATTTCCTTCTTGAGGAAAATAAAAGTGTAAATTACACATACCACCACACAGATTTCCTCCTCATGGAAGTAATTTGAGTGCAGCAATTTGCCCAAAACATTCTCCAGCCAGAACTACCWGACCAAGCCAAGTCTTTCCCCAAAGGTGCTGCACATTTTCAGGGTGGTGGTGTTCATCCCCAGGTCACAACCAAGAATTAACTCCAATTTTTCTGGTCAAAAAGGACTTGGCAATCACCACATCCATTTATTTGTCCCCTCTGCTGCTCATTCCCACTGAGAGCAGGGGAGCTGCTATTGCCAAACAGAAACTAATTCTAAAACTCACCTATTAATCTTATCCACGAGGATTTGTGGCACTCGAAAAGAAACTTTCTGGCTTCCCACTCGTGCCTTGCAGCTCAGGGGTGTGCAACACAGGAGTGCTGTGCTCCGTGTGAAAATGTGGTTCAAAGCACCCTCTACATGGAAGGATTTATCCTGACTCCTGAAAATGCACAAAACCAGAGCAAAGTCAGGGACTATTTCTGATATTTCATGTAGGCAGGACCAGATGAAGGCCAGAGGTCCCTGCCAGCACCAACCCCCAGTCCTCCTGTCTTTAGGCTGAGATTGATATTTGTGCTGAAACTGATGCTTTTGACCTTTAAAATCCTCAGAAAAATCTTATTTTTAGAGGGCGTTTTGGCAGGAAGCTTGCATTTTAATTTCGGCTGTTCTGCTTAGAGATGCATGAGAACTGCAGCTATTTTAAGGAAAATTTTAAGGGAAATATTAAGGAAAATTTTAAGGGAAATTTTAAGGGAAATGTTAAGGAAAATTTTAAAGAAAATGTTAAAAATTTTAAAGAAAATGTTAAGGTAAATTTCAAGGAAAATTCAAAGGATTTCCTCTCCAGCACACAAAACACTACAAGAATATTCTAATGCTGGGCATCATAAGAGCACAAATATCAGAATTCCAGTTTTGCCCCATTACCTGTAACCCGTGCATTTGTAACCCTGGATATTTTCTGCTCCGAAAGGATGAACGTGGCTCAGGATAAAGCCAGCTCCTGCTGCCACAGCCACGATTTGCCAGCTGTTGTGCCAGTCCCTGGGTGGCTGATCCGCAGGAGTGCCACCCTGCCCATTGCAMAGGGCCACRTGCACCTCRCCCTCCTCTGCCAGCACYTCTGAGCAGCTGGAAAAGAAGCCARGAAATRARGAAARMCCTKTTAGCACAGCCACAGAATTCCCARTKCTGGAAAAACAGCTGGAGCACAGCTGGAGCACAGCTGGAGAGCTGGCAGCAGCAGGTAATGAGCACGGAATTATTTCTGGGTCACTCACCTATGGAAAAAGCCAGCAAGGAGCTGCCTGTTCTTCACCACCCCTGCCTTCCTCCCACAGTGAGGGAAGTTGAAATAAAYGCGATGGAATTCCCGTTTTCCCGGGGAAAAGTGTTCCCTCAGCTTGGTGCAGTCCACAGAAAACACAACCTCGGCTCCTGCAACGGCAGACGGGGAGCGAGGCTCTGATGTTTGTCAGGAAGGAAAATTTTAAAGGAAGGTGGGAATGCAAGTGCTGCAGGGCGTTTTTAAGAGTGTGAGAACTGCCGGGCATCCCCACAAGTTCTGGGAATACCAGGAAGGCCGGGCTCTCTCTGCCCTTTGCCCTTGCCCTCCTTCAAGGCAGCAGAAACTTCTGAAAACAGTTGAAAAGAGTTGTTTCAGTGCTATTTCAGCCAGATCCCATTTTAAGGTATTTGTTTCAGCCGGCTGGCTGAAACATCTCTCTCCTGAGATGCCTGGAGTGGTGGGAGCTCCCAAGGGATGCGGCAGCGGGGGATCCGCGGGGCAATGACACCACTTTGGGTGACAGGAGGGTGACAGAGATGCC
>NW_026624283.1:58764-66455 GCF_030028575.1 Malurus melanocephalus
CGCTGTCCCCGCGCTCCCGGGGCGCGCACCCACCGCTGTCCCGCAGCCGGCGGATGCTCCGCTCCGCTCCCCCGCGTTCAGCCACCTCCTCCTCGCTCTCGTAGCAAGTGGCCACCACCTGCGTGCCCGGAGYCCCGCACAGGGACGCGGCGAACGAGAAGTTGCCCTCTCCGAGCAGCAGGACGCGGCGGAGCKGCGGTCCCATGGTCCCGGCACCGCCACCGGCGCTCGGAGCCACCGGCGCTCGCTCATGACGTGGGACCCGGTCAGTGGCCACTGCTGGTGGCGTCGGGTGGCCGCGGGCATCCCCGGGCACTCCTCGGTAGCCGCTTGCCCGGCCCCGGGTGCGGGGAGGCGGCGGTGACCCGGTGGAGGATGAGCGGCAGCATCGCCGGGAACGGGAGGGGTTCGGGAGCGGGGATTGGGGGCGCTTTACCGGCCAGCGCAACAGGAAATGGGTGTTACGTTATTTAAAATTAAAAAAAAAAAAAAAAAAAAAAAAAAAAAAGGCGGAGGAATGGTAGAATCGCAGAATCGCGGAATGGTTTGGGTTAGGAGGGTCCTTAAAGCAATGGTTTCTTTCCATCTCTCCTGGAAAAATACAATAGGTCCTTCTCCTTTCCAGGCTCAAAACCCACAATAGGTCACCTTAAAACCCTCTCTTTTCCAGGCTCAAAAACCCAGAATAGGTCACTTCAAAACCTTCTCTTTTCCAGGCTCAAAACCCACAATAGATCACTTCAAAATCTTCTCTTTTCCAGGCTCAAAACCCACAATAGGTCACCTCAAAACCTTCTTTTTCCAGGCTCAAAAACCCAGAATAGGTCACCTCAAAACCTTCTCTTTTCCAACAATCCCGATTCTCTCAGCTTTTCCTATAGCACAGGAGTTCCAGCCCTATAATCAACTTGGAGGCCTCCTCTGAACTCGTACCTGCCCCTGCAATTGGGGCACTTTGCAATATTTGTGCTGCTTTAATTCCCAAAGGAGGGGAGGAGAGCCAGACAGAGAAGAAAAAGAGATGGGAAGCGGTGGGAAGGTGGTGGAAGCATCGTTTGGTGTCAGATAATTGCAGAYGTAATCAAGGTGTAATAAGAAGGTCCCTAATTTCTCAACAGGGTGATACAAGGTAAATTAATTACCCTGCCTCACAGAGGTGTTTATGCACATGCCTTTGAGAAGAAAGGAAATTATGGGATAAAATGTGCACGACAGCCAKGCTTGGGTGTCTCCTGCTCTGTTTGTGCTCCCACAGGTGCTCCACAGGGCAGGGACAGAGTTCCACACGGGTAATGACAGAGGGATGTTTGGAATGGGCAAAGGAGAGCTCYCAGGGTCCCTGTGGCCTTGGGGGAATAATTTTATCTATTTTAAAGGGCGGGGAGGTGTCCTGGAGAAGTGTTGGGTACTGACACATGCAGGAAAAGAGTTACCACATGACCTTCCCATCCCAATAATTAAAAAAACCCTCTAAACTTATATCTAGCCATGGYAAAGGCGAGTTTTCCTTTTCAACACACGCACTGCTTTGAATCAGCCTGCTCCAAATTACAAGGGAAACATCAGAGAGTGGATTTGACGTGTGCAGAAGTGTTGGATGTGAGGAGCTTCTCGGAGGTGTTTGTGCCTGGAGATGACAGGGATGTTTTCTGTCATTCTCTGCGTGTTGGGCTGTGCTCCTGGGCCACCCCAGAACAGGTATTTCAGGTCACTCAGGGAGTGGTTTTGCATTTCAAGTATTCTCGACTGGCTGACCTCATCCAGTTTGAGCTTTCACTCAAAATGCCCATTTCTTGCTGCTGATTTGAGCCTAACAAAACCCCGGGCTTTGGAAAATATTTCCCTCAGTTGGCCTTTCTGGATATATTCTTAACATTTCACGTTTGCTTCATTTTAACATTGATTCTTTTAGGATTTGAACAAAAACTTCATTGATTTTCAGGCCACCACTCAGAGCTGGRAGCTCCTTTGTGCAGTTCAGCTGTTCAGCCCTGCTGCTCTCCGGGTTTCCAAATGGAGAAAGAAAAGAAGGATGCAGGAAAAGCAACAGAAACCTTCAGGAACTCTTGGTACAGCGATTTCCTTCCAGCACAAAGAYCCGTCACACATGAAAGCCGTGTGGAAAATGTTCTTGCTGCTTTTTAATCTGYGTTGTTTGTAAGCTCTGTGTGTGTCTGTGGTTTTCTCTGGAGTGCAGAGGTGGCTGTGCCTGGCCAGACARGCCCAATTAACACCTCAGCTCATTAGAACCAGCTAAGAGGAAGCAGCACACCTTGGAAATGAGGTGGGATTGGGGGTGTTTGACAGTGACCCCACATCACAGAGCGCTCATTTGATTTTTCTCACCTACAGCCACAGAAGAAGAAGGTCCTCCCTGCTCATCTGAGGGGTAATGAGATCCTTTCTAATAAAACTTTTGTCTTAGCAGGGATAAGGARCATAGAAAATAGGTCAGGTCATGACTGAGTCTGGCGATGTGTGYGACAGATCTGTGGCCTTTTTGAAGATGAATTTCACAAACTCAATTCCAGCAATCCAGATTTCCCTTTGTACCCCTTTGAAGAGAGGTGCTAAGCAGATGAAGMTGCTGGGAAAGGACTTTAGTAGTGGTTTGTACCACTCAGCAGCGCTGGCAAAAATCAGATTATTGCTGCAGACATCAGACCCTGCTCCCTGTCTGAAGAGCACTAACACCAGGCTTTCAAAGGGCGGTGATTTGCATCACCAGGGCAGGATGTTTCTCTTCTCTTTGGGCAGATTTGTGTTTACTGCAGCCCAGCCGGGTGCTTCTCCATTACCTGAGTCATTATAGAGATTTAAGATACAGCTTTCTTCCAGCCAGCTGTTATCAAATACATTTCAAATGGGTTTCAATTGCCATGGAGCTGTTTTACCAGTTTAATCTCCACGGGAGAAACTCCCCTCTCGCTTGTGAAACGCTCTGAAATCCTCTGGCAGCGTTGGAGGGAGAGAGAACACAAGGTGTGATGAGCAAAGTGCTTCTGGAAAAGCACTCCTGGACACACCTGACACCCAAAAATGATATTCCCCTGCGCCTTTTATCCACCTTTCTCAACTCAACCTCTCCCTCGCCCTCAGCGCCCCGAAACAAATCAATCCAAACTGCTTCTCCATGGTTTATTCGTTAGTAAACTTACTCAGCATAAATAACAGGAGCAGCCATTCAGCACAGCCGGCATCTGGTGGAGGAGAGGGCTCAGGAATGGCTCTCCAGGGTGACTCTGGAGCTGCAGAGCTGCCTCTATTTCCTCTGGGCCCCTGCGATGGCCGGTTTGTCCTCGCGGGTGATGGGGATGGTGCGCTCGGGGACGTCGCTCTGTTTTCGGGGAGCGCTGACGGTCAGCACCCCGTCCAGGGAGAGTGATGATGTGATGGTCAGCGGGTCCACGTCGTCRGGAATCCGGTATTTCCTGTTGAACTCCCTGGCGATGAAGCCGTGCTCGTCCTTCAATTCGGGAGGGATGGGAGAAGCGGATTTTAATGAGAAATATTCACCCGGTTCCATCTCAACCTCCTCCAGCTCAAAGGCTGAGGCTGGGGAGGGGTGGCTTTGAAAGGAAAGGTTTTCAGGGAGGTAAAAGGGTTTGGAGAYGAGCTGTTTTCTTTAAAAGCCAAAGTGAGACAGCCCTGCTTGGGTGCACACTCGATATTTACAGRAGGAGCTTTGTGTCCCACCCTTTGCCAGGCAGAGGCTTCCCTGAGCTGTCTGGGATGGCATTTCTGAGATGGAGCAGCACCAGAGCTCCCTGGAGGATCCCTGGAGACCCTCACTGCTCAATCTCAGTGCTTGCTTATGTTCTTGGCCAAAAACCAAAAAAATATCCCAGCGTTTTGGCCAGGATTGCAGGCTCCCACCCGCTGAAGATTCCCTGGCTGGCACCTCCAGAAACTCCTGGGGATGGCAATTCCAGGGGTGGAGCTGCTTTATCCCTCTGCAGGGAGGTGGGGACAGGGGATGGAGACTGGGAAAGGCTGTTCAATCCAGCTCTGGGCATGGCTTTGGGTTYCTGCTGCCCAGTGTCCGCACAGAGAGCTGTGAGTGACAGCAAAACACAGCTTTTAATGATTAAAGATTGATGGTTGGGCCTAGGAAAGGTAACACAGAAGGCACTGCGCCGATTCATTGCGTGGCTCAATTTTTACAGCTCATTTTTAGCTCGCTGGACACCTTCCTGCATTCCTGGCCTCTCCCCAGAAAGAAGGGAAGCCCAAAAATGCCCATTTCATGCTGGTTTTCCAGTTCAGCTCCCAGTTCACGCCACATCAGCAATAAACCTCCACCCACCCTCTCACTGCCCCAATTGGGATCCTCTTGGGGGGGGATTTCACAGAGCATCTTGATTAAAAAAAATCACAAATATTTGAGGTGAGCACAGGATTGTTCTGCAGTTCCCAGAGGTGAAAAAATCAAAGAGGAGGTACCTGGCGCTCCTCGTGCTTCCCGTGGATCTCGATCATGTCCCCGAGMACCTTCACCTTCAGCTCCTCGGGGGAGAAATGCTTCACGTCCAGGTTCACGTAAAATTTGTCCTTATCCAGTCGCATCTGCAGAAACRAGGAGGTGAATTCAGGRAAAAAGGGGTGRGAAAGGCTCTCAGAATGMRGCAGGGCAAGCCTAAAGCTGGACCYTACAMGCACAGACTGAGCTTTATTTGGGATCTGGTCTGAGTGGCTCTGTGCCTCGCTGGCCTTGCATTAATGCCCATCACTGCAGAGCCTGAGATCCTCAATCTGGATTTGTTAAAACTGGTTCCTTAGTTAAAACTGGTTCTTTAGTKGAAACTAAAGAAACTTCAGTTAAAAAACTGAACTTAAGTTTAAAAACTTCAGTTCAAACTGACTATTTGAAAGTGATTCTTTAGTTAAAACTATTTAAAACTGACTCTTTAGTTAAAACTGACTATTTAAAACTGATTGTTTAGTTAAAACTGACTCTTTAGTTAAAACTGACTATTTTAAACTGACTATTTAAAACTGGCTCTTTAGTTAAAACTGACTATTTTAAACTGACTATTTAAAACTGGTTCTTTAGTTAAAATTGACTTTTTAAAACTGATTGTTTAGTTAAAACGGAGGGATTTTTTTAATATACAATAATATATAAAAATAAAATAATATTAAAAAAATAAAAGTCTTTATTTTGGCTGCTTTGATGGGCAGCCAGACCCAGGTCACCAAACCGAGGGGAGCATTATGCAAGGATTACAATAATGCTTTCACTCCTTCTGCTTGGAATAGCTCCACGAGCTCCTTGTAAATAAGACAGTTGACTTGCAGGACAGGCAAAATCCTCTTGGCTCAGTCTCTGGAGCAAGGAGGCGCCTGCTCCGTGGTTCTCTGGGTCCTGGATCTTGTTAAAACTCTGCTTTTCTGGGCAGATTGTTTAAAATAGGCCCCTTTTCCCTCAGCAGCCTGCGCTGCCTGACAGGAGCATCTCAGTGCCCCTGTGCCCTTTGCTTCTCGGGTGGGATGGGGCTGAAAGTTTGRCACAGCAGACTGGGAAATSASGRAAATTAGGSMATTTTGGGAAATTTGGGAAATTAAACTCCTCCTTTCTTCTGCCAGCTCCTGGGGTCATCTGCCCTGCTCACTGAGCTCCGTTCCCATCACTAGAGCAAGGCTTGCCTCATCCCAAACCATGCAGAGGCACAAGCACAGCGCCCTTTTCCCCAACCTTTTTCCTGAAAAAAAAAACCCGAAAAAACACCTGCAAGCAGCTTCCAAAGCTCTCTGCTCTCCTGGGCCTCCAGGGCCACCAGGCTGTGCCCCCAGCAGCCACAAAGAGCCCCGAGAAGCAAATGTTACCTCCGAGAGTCCTGTCTCTAGCCAACTGGGCATCCGCAGGATGGGGGAGCGCATCAGGAAGGGGCTGAAGCTGGGGGACACGGGGAGCAGCTCTGACTCGGGCAGGTGCTCCCCGAAAATCTGGTCAAAGATACGGCTCGGTGCCAACCAGGAGAAGAAGGGTCTGCGGATCAGGGGGTTGTGGATGGTGATATCCATTGGAGAGCGCTGGAGGAGCCTGGCAAACGACGGAGCCGCAGTGCGGTGGCGGCGGCGTGGGACAGCTTTATACCCGCGCAGCTGGCCTGGCCTTCCACCCCCCCGAGGCCTCTTGAACAGTGGTGTCAGGGATTTTATTGTCCCACTCCTGGGCTGGGCCCTTCGGCGGTGCCCAGCTTGCTGTCTGAGGGATTTGAGCTCGCTGCTGAGGAGGAGGGGGAAGGGGAGAGGAAGGGAAGGAGTCCAATGGGGCAGCAAGGAGCCCCGAGTGCCCGGTGCCCGCCCCGCTGCCCACGTGCTGTTTATGGGCACGGTGCCGGCCTTGGCCGCTGCCCACGGCTGCTCGGGATGCCAGGGGATCAATGCTGCTCCTATCTTTGGCTCGTGGTGATGGTGACAAGGGGCTGTTGTTCCCCRGAGCCCAGAGAGCCCTGGAGATGGGGCAGGGAAGGGCTCWGCTGGGGTGGCCCTGCAGCYCAGGAGCCTCACTGCTCTCRGGGTGAATKRRAAGGAAGGATGGAGCCCTCCACCAACGCTCCTCATCCTCTGTCCAGCGCAGAAAATGCTTTTCTGGAGAGAAGATCCCCACACTGTGACCCCAGAATAACCTGGGCATGGTCACAGCCTCCATGGGGTGCAGAACACCCCTGTCTGCCCCAGCCCCTGCACCAACCCCATTTCCTGCAGCTCTTCTAATAATTCACACACTGATTTTAATTCCTGCCTCTCCCATGAACCCAAATCACAGGAATGGGCTCAGCCTAGCAACTGTTGAAGGGCAAGAGCTGCTTTGACTCTGAGAGCTCACAGTTTAAACAGAATTTCTGGCTCAGAGGCACTGCCAGCACTGCCAGCCCTTTGCAAAAGGCTCTGAGCCTCTTCCTCTCGGTTTGCCCGCAAGGACAGGGAGCAGGATTTGCTCTGTGCAGCAGCCCGGGCCATAAATACCCTCTGCAAGTCCCCATGACATCAACAGCCCTGCACCTGCTGTCTCGCCCTGCRGGGCTCAAGGAAATCTCTGCTTTCAGGGTGTGCAGAGCTCAGCTGGGCAGCAGCAGCAGCAGCCCCCAGCCCCGCTTGGTGGAGCTGGCTTTGTGCCAAATTCAGAGCCGGGATTAACTGGCGATGTCTGGCACCAGCGTTGTCCCAGCTCCCACGATGCTGTGCCAAAGCCCAGGGGAAGGGAAGAGCGTGGGCAGCCAGAGTGGGTCAGGATGGGGGCAGCAGCAGCGGGGTGTGGGTCCTGTCTGACCCCCTGCATCCCTTCATTACTGCAGGAACACCAGAGTTGAGCTCAGCTTTTGGGAGAATTGAGCCCAGCTTTTGGGAGAATTGAGCTCAGCTTTTGGGAGAATCAGGCTCCTTGTGCAGGGGCCAGGAGGGGCTGGGCTGAGCCCCAAATTCCCCGAGGGGCAGTGGGTGCGGACAGTGCCTTAATTTCACAGCCTGAACGAGCACCAGGAACCCTCGGGGCCACCAGCACCAGTGTCAGGAACACCCTGAGCCTCTGCTGGCCCTTGCTCTGGAGCAGCAGAGCGTGGCTCTGTCCTGTCCCTCTCTGAGCCCCCCATTCCTGGCTCTGTCCTGCTCCCTCTCTCAGCCCCCCAGTCCTGGCTCTGTCCTCTCTCAGCCCCCCAATCCTGGCTCTGTCCTGTCCCTCTCTCAGC
>NW_026624283.1:66861-68420 GCF_030028575.1 Malurus melanocephalus
TCCCTCTCTCAGCCCCCCAGTCCTGGCTGCCCATGCACTCCCCGCATCCCCAGAGCCGGGGGGACATGCCGGGTGTCCCCGAGGTGTCGCCGGGCACTGCTCTCCCCTCTCCCCGCTGGAATGCAGCGAGGCGCTGCCCCAGCCCGGCACCCCATGGCCGGTGCGCGGGGCTATTTTGGTTCCTCTCTTTCCTCGCACACTCCTCCCTTTGGAATTCTCCCAGCCGAGGGCTCGCAGCCTGCAGCCTTCACTCTGCGAGGCAGCGAACGGTGGGGAGGTGCCCGTCCCTGTCCCGCCATGGCCACCCGCACCGTGCCCCACGCCTACCCCATGAGCTCCGAGTACGAGTTCGCCAACCCCAGCAAAATCTACGACCAGAACTTTGGGGAAGGTAAGGAACGAGGTGGGATCACCCCCGGAGCCACAGCTTTATCCCCTCTGCTGCGGGAGGGCTGGTGGGGCTCCAGAGCAGGAAAATGGAGCTGGGGAATTTTTTTGGGTGGAGGAACGTAGATCAAATCAAGGGGAAATAATCAGGGAATAGCCAGGGAATAATCAGGGAATGGCCAGGGAATGGTCAGGGAATAACCAGGGAATGGTCAGGGAATGGCCAGAGAATAGCCAGGGAATGACCAGGGAATAATCAGGGAATGGCCAGGGAATGGTCAGGGAATGTTCAGGGAATGGCCAGGGAATAGCCAGGGATTGACCAGGGAATGGCCAGGGAATGGCCAGGGAATAATCAGGGAATGACCGGGGAATGACCAGGGAATAAGCATTAAATAACCAGGAAATAGGCAGGAAATGGCCAGGGAATAGCCAGGGAATGACCAGGGAATGGCCAGGGAACGGCCAGGGAATGGCCAGGGAATGACCAGGGAATGGCCAGGGAACGGCCAGGGAATAGTCAGGGAACGGTCAGGGAATAACCATGGACTAACCAGGGAATGGCCAGTGAATGGCCAGGGAATGGCCAGGGAATGACCATGGAATAATCAGGGAACAGCCAGGGTTTCTCTCTCCATGTCCACTTCTCCATCCATGCCCGGCTGTGCCCATCCTGCCCTCCCTCATGCCACCCGTGCTGTGCCATTCATGCACATGCTGTGAAAACATGCAGCGAAAACGCTCAGGGGAGCAGCGGGGGGAAGCTTTTCCAGCCCGGGGGATGTGGAGAAAAGCTGAGCTGGGGCGTTCAGCACAAAGCTGGGCAGTGGCTGGCCGAGGGGAAGGAATGTGGGCAGCAGCAGAACCATTCAGCACCGGCACAACAGCGTGAAAAGGCCAAAAGCTCCAAGGAAAGCCCCCCGGACAATGGCACACAAAAGGCCTTTAGTTCCTCAGGGCGCTTTCTTCACCATCAGCAGTTTCAGTGCCCATCCCTGCGCACCCAGAGCCCCTCCCCGTGCACCCAACATCATGTGAAGCTGGATTCCAGCCCCGTGGGACGCAGCAGCTGGCAGGGAACTGGCTCTGTGTTGGTGTTTTAGGGACACAAAGGTGGGAGCTGCAGCAGACTCCTCCCATGGCGTGGGGATGTGGTGGTATGGACAGAGAAT
>NW_026624283.1:69335-71103 GCF_030028575.1 Malurus melanocephalus
GTCTCCCTCCCAGGTGTGTCCCCATCCGAGATTTTGGCCCCTGCCCTGTACCACGGCTACTACATCCGTCCCCGCATCAACAAGCAGCTGGAGAGGGGCACCTCGGAGATCTGCCTSAACCAGCACAAGTTCCAGGTGTTCCTGGACGTCTGCCAGTTCCTGCCCGACGAGCTGAGCGTCCGCACCGTGGACAACCTGCTGGAGGTGGTGGGCCAGCACCCACAGAAGGCTGATCGCCACGGATTTATCTCCAGGGAGTTCACCAGGACCTACATCCTGCCCCTGGACGTGGATCCCTTGCTGGTCAGRGCCACTTTGTCCCATGATGGCATCCTGAGCATCGTGGCTCCCCGGACAGGCAAGGAGCTGAAGGCAAGAGTCAACGAGGTGAAGATAACCCAGCAGGAGCAGCCAGAGGGGAGAGAAGAACAGTCCCAGGAGGGGAAAGAGAAGGAAAAGTCCTAAAGGGTGTGGTTGTGGGGAGGTTKGGGGGACAGGGATGGGGTATCACAATGCCAGGACTCTGTTTCTCACCACCAGTGTTCAGCAGGGCCCTGAGGCAGCCACGCTTCTGCTCCTCAAGGCTGATGGCTGGAAAAGAAGGGACTTGGAACTGGGAAAAAAAAAAAAAAAAACAGTGGGACTGAAGTGTGAGTGTGAGTGACTGCAGTGCAAGCTTTCCCCTAGGTCAGGTCACCGTGCAGGGCGCTCTGCTCCCACCCCAGGATCACTCCCACCCTAAATTGTGAGGCTGTGTCTCAGTTCTGGACCGTGCTCCGGAGGAAAAAGGGGATCCCAGTGCCCAGATGCTGCCCTGGGTGGCTGTGGGGGGTGAGAGTGGGTCTGTAGAGGAATAAATCTGCCTCTGCTCTTCTCCTGTCTGCCTTGGATTGGTGTTGTCCCTGTGGAGCAGGGAGAGTGGGCAGTGCCCAGCTGGGAGCCCACACCCGGGGAAGGGGCACCATTGGGGACACAAAGGGACCGTGGCCATGCTGAGCCTCAGCTGATGTTTTYAGGGAGCCCCAGAGGGAAGTGGCCCCAAGGACAAAGAGGTGTGGAGTGATGAGCTCCTGGAGGGTCCCTGAGCATCCCCAGACCCGCTGGGATGAGCCCAAATTAATGGGGCATTAATTAACGCAGTGCTCAGCCCTTCAGTTATGGGACACCCTTCACACCCAGAGCTTTGGGAGGGGACAGAACCCCAAAACACCAAAGGGAAAGGCTCTGCTCAGCCCCCAGCTCCTTGCTGGTCTCTTTGGGAAGGCAGGGAGGGCTGAATCTGAGCCCTTTTGCAGACACGGGGATGCTCCAGGAGCGCTGTCCCCGCTGTCTCGTGGTGCTGGCCCAGGGACTGTGAATGTTCCTGGCACTGGCAGCTGCTGTCCCCACTGCCCCAGGGCCCAGCAGGTGACAGTTGCCACCCTTGTGTCGTCAGAGCCAGCCCAGACGGACARAATGCTGTGTCAGAGGCTAAATTTGGGGGTGTTTGACGTGCGGCTCTCCCACAGCCGGGAGAAATCCTGAAATCCCTGGGGATGTCACTTCCCCTGTCCCTGTGACTGTGCCYCCACCCCACTGTGCCACCCCTGGGGCCGGGAGTGCCCTGCTCAGGGCCCGTCCAGCACATCCCTGAGGCTGATTTTTGTCCCCTGCCAGGCAAAGTGGGATCCAGAGCAGAGCRAAGCCCTGCCCAGCCTGTCGGAGCTATTTTCTGCTTCCCAGGGCCCTGGCAGCGCTGAGGATCGGTCAGATGAGGAGCAGCCCTGCC
>NW_026624283.1:71870-75246 GCF_030028575.1 Malurus melanocephalus
CTGTCCCCCAGTCTGTCCCCATCCCCCAGGCTGTCCCCACCCCAGCAGGGATCCGTGGCTGCTCGCAGCCCCGCAGACACAGCCTGGGCAGGGAATGCGGAGCGGCAGCCAAGCTCTCCCCGGCCCTGCCAATGTTTGTGGTGCTTTTCTGTTTCTCTGGTGGAGCTCGAAGCAGCAGCTCCAGGATTTGTGAAAGAGGTTGATGGGAACGGGCTCCCAGACTTTTTTCTTTTCTCCTTCCCCACAAAGCAACAAAGCCCAAGTTATGCCAGGAATCAAAACAGGCGCTGGGTCATTGAAACAACAATGTCTGTGGTGAGCTCAGAGACACAGACTGCAGCTTCCCGRGCAGGGACAGACTCCTGGGGACACCTGGGCTTTGCAGGACCCTGAGAACGTGGGGAGAGCACTGAATTCCCTCCGTGAATGGAATCCTAAATGCTGAATTCTCCAGCCCCAAGCTGAGGGGCAGTGCCACAGCAAGGCTCTGCAGGTCACAAAGTCACCTGTGACCCTTCCAAGCAGAATTCATCTCCTTCCATCATTCCTGGACAGGTCCGAGCTCCCCTCTGCCCTTGGGCAGGTGATGAATGGTGCTGTGAACCTGGCTGGGAGCGGGGGTACCCCTGGGTAGGGCATTAGGGCCAGCTCCTGTCACTGAMAGGGCAATTGGAGCTCACCCCCTTRTTAGGGAACCYTTTTGGGGTCAGAMTGCACAGAAYTGGGGCTGAGCGCCGAGTCAAAGCTGTGCTGCAGAGCTTCTGCCCAAAAAAATGACATTTCAATGATATCTTTGGGGAGTATCAGCTTGCTTAGACCTGCCTGAGATGTGGTGCCAGGAATTTCCAATCATTAGGTCCWGGAATGATCAGGGCTCGAGTCTGAAGGGCTCTCACCAGGGGTAGAGGGGTGAAATGCACGTTCCTGTTGCTGTCTGACCCCCTGAGCCCGAGAGCTGTGCTGCACCCTCAAAAACCATACCTGCCGCCCTCAAACGCACAGAACTGACCACTTTTATCCAGGCAGCTTTAAAAAAAAAAGTGGATTTCCGCTGTGCCTGAGGCTGTGGGGCAGCAGCAGAGCTCAGCCGAGAGGGGAACTCCACGAAATCGCCTCTTCCTTCGGTGATGCCACAAACACTGCGCGTTTTCCTGTCGGAGATGGAGGGTGGGGAAACCTCCAGGAACGGCGCTGAGAGCTCCCACCTGGGGATTCTCCTTTGGTTTGAAGTCCTTCCTCCGTCCCCTTTCGCATCACCGCTGGCATCAGCGGGGAGGAAGGAGGGACAAGTGACAAAAGAGAATTTTATCCTCAGGGGTGACCCCCGGGGGCACGGGGAACCTTTCCTTGCGCTGTCCCCGGCGGGAGCCGCCCCCGGGGACATCTCCGGTAGGTGGCACACGGGACCCGCGCACGAAACCCGACACTGCCAGACACTCCCTTGGAATAGCCAGGGGCCGGGCAGGAACCAGGAAATCCACGGCGAGCTGGCCAGAAATCGCCGCAGCTCCATGGGGGAAGGAGCGACATGGGCAACCTGTGCAGCTGCGGGCGCCCGTGGTGAGTGCGGCTGGGGGCGAGCGCCGGGCGCMGCTTTSGGGAGGATTTGGGGAAGTTTTGCGGCTTTGCCGGAGTTCCCGGCTGGCTCCCAGCCCTGCACCTGGCCGGGGAGGGCGAGGAGAGAGCGGGGTCGGGGCTGTGCAGGTGCCTGGGGCAGGACAGGGGACAAGAGAGGTTTTTTTTTGTCACATCTCAGCCCCGACGGGACCGGCAGCTCGGGGTCCCGCGGCCGCCGAGCACCGGGGAAGGATCTGGTGGCAATCCCTGTSCTCACAGGGGCTCTCCGGCCCTCTCCGGCTCTCCTTTGAGAGGTTCAGCCGGGGTTCACCCTGCTCTCAGCGATTCCAGTCTCTCTCCCTGCCTGCGCCTGGCTGGGTTTTATTTGTGCCCGGGGAAATCCCGGCCGCGTTTTTGGGATGCTGTGGCTCTTTCTCCCGGGGAGGGACGGTGACACTTTAATCCCTGCTGCGCCCCGGACCTCCCGCTCGCACAGAAAGGGCAGCGCTCGCTGCCAAGTGGGAATATTTTCAGCCCTGGGCGTGCTGCGAAGGGAAGAGCCGTCAGAATATCAGATGAAGCTCCGAGGACGTTCTCTCTCYAACGCTGCGTTTGTTGAAAGTATGAGAAATTCTTCCAGGGTTTTTAATAATTCCAAGAGGCACAGCATCACCTAGTGGAGGAAATTTCGGGAGTTCGTTCTTCCAAGCCCTGAGGAATTTGGGATTTAGGAATGGAGGTGAGGGGTGGAAAGCTGGGTTTTTACGTCGCCCACCGAAATTCCCATTTTTTAATTTCTTCTGCCCTGTGGCTGAGGGTAAATGAGGCACCCGGGGYTCCAGCAGACGAGGGCTTGATCAGGGGCTGCCTGGGGCACAGTCTGAGCGCTTTGAAGAAAAGCTTTTACAGCAAATTTATTCCCAGGAGAGCGGTGTTGATGAAGGAATTGTGCCCTGGGGTCGGGGCGCCTCTGCCCTGTGCACGCTGTCACATTTAAAGTGGCACTGAAGTGGCACAGACAGGGAAAGTCGCCCAAATTCAGCCCCAGGACGATGTGGRGCAGGAATCGGGGAAGGGGAAAGGGAAGCAGCAGTGTGGGAGCAGGGACACGGCGCTGCCACGGAGAATTCTCTCCGGCTGGGAGTTACAACACGTCTGACCCGGTTCGGAGGGGCGGGAGAGGTTTCCCCGCTCCCATTTCCCGTGGCACTCGTGTCCCCATTCCCGAGGAGATGCCTGGCTGCGATCATCCCCCGACAGGAATAGCTGCAGCCCACACACGGCACAAAGGGAGCAGCCCGGAATGCCGGCACAGGGGAGGGACCCGGCTCCTCTGCTCCTGCTGAAGGGTTTGGGGACAATTCCGGACTCTGGGGGTGCGACAAGGAGCGTGCCCGGGCACACRGGGCTTGGCGAGGAGGAGACGGGGAGAGGAGGCTGTGAGAGCCCGCAAGCACAAAACGGTGTGATTTAAACCCCGAATTCCTGGGGAGAACCCCCAGATTTTGCCTGTGAAGGGCTGGAGGTGCCCCCGCGGCAGCGCTGGAGCTTTGGCCACCCTGCCTTGCTCAGAGCCGCCTTCACCTGGCAGCTCCGAGCCCGGTTAATGATTACTGCTCATTCCGGAGCTCTCTGCCTGCGCTCTCGGCGGTTTTTGTTTTTCTGGAGTGCCGGGTCGCTGCTGCACACGCCGTGCTGTCCCCGCCCGCTGTCCCAGTGAGAGCTGGCAGCGGCTCCGTGCCCGGGGTGGCAGCGCTGGCTGGCAGATGGCACCGAGTGGGACACACGGCGTTCCCTGGAGCCCGAATGCTGAGCCTGC
>NW_026624283.1:75972-79609 GCF_030028575.1 Malurus melanocephalus
GCTGGGGCTCAGCTCCAGGCTCTGCTGTCACAGCCGGGGTGGATTTGGCTCCTGCCCTCCCTTGGAACAGATCTGTGTCTGTCTCTGGTCACACAGGTACAGCTGAGAGCAGGGCTGGGCTCGTGTTTGGTTTGGTTCTGAGAGCAAAACCGAGAGCAGGAAAACTGTCTGAAACACTCAGACACTGCTCCCTGAGGGCGAGGGGGTCAAAGCACAGGGAGAGGGGACAGCAGAGCAGCCGACCCCAAAAGGAGGGGTTTGGGATCGTGCCCTGMACGCTGCTCCTCAAATCTGAGCTGTGGGATTGGAGCTGCAGAGCTCCGGTGGGAGCTGTTCCCGTTCCTGGGGATGTTTCTGGGGATGTTTCTGGGGCAGGAGGGAAAGCAGAGAGCCCCGGGGGGCTGTGGGGTGTGTCACAGGAGGAGGAAYCATCCCCACACCTTCCTTTTGGACATTTTTTTACCCCTCCAGACTCCCTGGGACTCTCTGCCGAGACTCTCCTYGGGGCTGTCCCGTTCCGTGGCACCCAGGGTGTGTTTTGGGTCGGCGTTTTGGGAGGGAGGAGCTTTGGGATTAGCAGGGCTGATGCATCTCTCTCTGATTTCAGGAAGTGCCCTTCGCCTTTCAAAAAGAAGAAAGAAAAGCAAGGTTTGTGACAGCGCTGGGGGGACAGAGGTCCTGGCTGGGTGACACCGGTGGCTGGGGAGGGGACATCAGAGCTGGCATCCCCTCCCTTAACCTTCCTCAAGAGACATTTGAGGCAACATTTCCCTAAATCTCTAAGCAAGGAACGTGATGTGCCACGGGGTGTGGTGGGGGACAGGGAAGGGAATTCAAAATTATTCAAAATGATTCAAAATGACCAAATCCCACGCCAAACCGAGGGCTCTCCAGCAGCGCAGGAGCTGCAAACATCTGCCAGCCCTSCCAGAACGAAGCACATTCCTTTGGAATGTGGCCTTTGGACCGTGTTTGCCGGGCAGCAGAGGAAATAACAAAATTAAAACGGGGCTGACTCCTGCCAGGCCTGACAAGGAGMTCTCTGTCTGTGGCTGTGGTTCTGCCAGGAGCATCCTGCCATCCTGGGAAACCTCATTTTCCCCAAAGGAACAAGCCCAGGCTTTCTTCCTGGTGACATCAGGGCGGCATTAGGGCTGAGGGTGTGAGATGAGGTGGAAATTTGATTTATGCCCGGTGGGGGGGGCATTGAGTGGAGCAACAAACAGTTCTAACATCATCTCCTGGTGTTTGGCTTGCAGGAGCTGATGTGAAGCGTGAGATTCAGCAGCAGCAGCAGCCTGGCAGGAAGGTAAACACTCCCCAGAGGGGTTTTTTGGTCAGTGTGTGCTGAGAAGACGGAGCTGGGAGGGCACAGGGCAGGATTCAGGGCAGGATTTAGGGCTGGGAATCCTCTCAAGGTAAACACTCCCCAGAGGGTTTTTTTTTGTCAGTGTGTGCTGAGCAGACGGAGCTGGGAGGGCACAGGGCAGGATTTAGGGCTGGGAACCCTCTCACCCTGTGCAGGCTCTGATGGATGTGGGCACACTGTCCATGGTTTTTTTCACATTTTTTTGTGAGCTGCAGTGGGAGCAGCCTGAGGTGGTGCTGGGGGCAGAGTGGGGTCTGACCCAGCAGCGCAGGGAGCTCAGTTCCTTTTGTCCCCAAAGGTCCCCACGTACGAAGATGTCCCCAATGTCCCCGTCTACGCCACGGTGAGCAAGCCCAAGGGGGCTCAACAGGATGACAGCATCCACTACGCCGACATCCAGGTGTTCTCCAAGGTGCGCCAGCGCTCCGCCGCCGAGGTGAGGAGCCTGCAGCTGCAGAACGCCACGGAATACGCCACCCTCAACTTCCCCAGGGCCAGGCTGAAGTACGACAGCAAAAACGGGACCTTGGTGTGAAGGAATCCATGGCTTCCTCCTCCACCTTCAGCAGGGAAAGGAGTTCTCAGCTGTGGACGCCAGAAAACTCACGGGCGCTCTGAGAACTGGGGGTGCTGCGTGTCCCAGCGCAGATGTTCCCACTGGGGAGTTTTCCATCCCATCCTGCTGGCAGAAATCACCTCCTCCCCTCGGGGGAGCTGCCCCTGGAGCTGGCAGCCCATCCTCTGCTGGTGCTGGAGGTGCCAGAGCTGCTGCTGGGCTGCTGAAGGGTCCAGAACAGCYCTGGGYGCTGCTCCAGCCCAGCYCCAACGTGGAGCACAGAATTCAGGACTGAAGGGAGGATTTGGCCCAGGATTTGGTGTTGGTGTTACAGCTCTGAGGGTGCAGGGTGGTGTGTGAGGAGTTGGGACCTTGAGCAGTGTCTGCTGCTCTGTCTCCTTCCAACAGCTGCCCCTGGAGCTGCAGCCAGGCCCTTTCCCCAAAAATCAGTGTTCTGCAGCACAAACAGCACCCTGCAGCAAGAAATGCACAACTGGGGAGGGGCACAGAGCCATTCCTGTCACTCGTGGGCCCTTCAGGTCTTCAGGGGTGCATCCTCACCCCTCCACAAAAACCAGTGAGGAGTGAGCTCCTCCTTTTCCACAAAAAACAGTGAGGAGTGAGCTCCTCCTTTTCCACAAAAACCAGTGAGGAGTGAGCTCCTGCTTTTCCACAAAAACCAGTGAGGAGTGAGCTCCTGGCTCTGACTGGAAGCAAAACAAAAATTGGCAATTTGGCTGCAAGCCATCCCTGTATTTAGGGCAGTGCTCCAGTCCTCCCAGTCCAGCAGACGTATGCATGCCTGGGATAGTGGGAATGGAGCCTAGGATACTGGGAATGAATTCTGGATACTGGAAATGAATCCTGGGATGCTGGGAATGAATCCTGGGATACTGGGAATGTATCCTGGGATACGGGAATGGATCCTGGGATACTGGAATGAATCCTGGGCAGCTCTGGACAGGACTTTGGACTTTGCCTCCACTCTTTTCTGGTTTTGTGCTGTCAGACTCGGTTATAAACCCCTGACASGCCACGTGGTGTCACCGGACACACCTTTGGGAACCTGGATTTCAAACTGTGCCRATAATTCAGGGTGGCAGTGGTCCAAAAGGGCCAGAGCTCCCCGGGCACCCGTCAGACACCTGGCACATGGTGTTCCTCAGCAGAGCACACTGTGGGGTTATTGCAGTGTTCAGAAACGGTGCCTTTTATAAACCCTCAGAGCTCTGCATGTTCTAACTCGGCTCCGTGAGAAAAACATGAGGGAGCTCCTGCTCGTGGTGAGGAATGAAACTGCTCCGGGCTCTGGAAGTGTTTGAGGACCAATCTTCCCATTTTTCTGCGGGTTTTAATGAGCGCCCGAGCCCCTGGAATTGTTTTTCTCCCATTCCCTGAGGAGCTGCGGCTTCCACTCCACCCGCTCGGGAAGTGACAATTCCACGCTGACACTCGGGGGATTTTTGCCTGTTTTCCGGGCTTTCCACGGAAAATTGTGGAAGCCACGCGTTCTGCAATGAGGATTTTCCTTTTAAAGGACTCGGTTTTGCACTGACTATTAAAAGTTTATCTCCTCTACTCCCCGCGGTTGTCCTGTGTGCCAAACGAGTGTTGATGTACCATTAAAGCTGCAATATTTCGTTTTAAGCGATAAATCCGCGCTTTGGGCGAGGCTTTGCGGGGCCGGGGTGGGCACGGAGGGTTCTGCACCC
>NW_026624283.1:80183-105055 GCF_030028575.1 Malurus melanocephalus
CTGTTCCCCCATTCCAGTCCCGCAGCCCATCCCAGCCCTGCTCCCGGGGATCCCCGCTCTCCAGACCCCATCCCACCCCATTTCCTGCGCCTCGCAGCCGCTCCAAAGGTCAGGTCCTTGATGGATTTGCTTTTCCCCTCAGGTTTTAGGGCGCGGGGATCTCCTCTGGGTGCTGAGCGGTGACACCCATGGGAACACTGATGGACACGGGGCGCTGTCACCCACCACAGCCTCCTGCACCTTCTGTGAGTTCCCAGGAGCCCTTTTCGTGTCCTTTCTGTCTCTTTTGAGTGCTTCATGACGAGTTTGGGGTTGGTTTCACAAACCAGGAGTGGCTTTAGGCAGCTCTCGGGGTTTTTGCCGCAGTCACGGCCTCACAAACCCCACATGTGAATCCCTGACCCAGCCTCGCTCGTTTTTATCCCCTCAACCATCATTTTAATGGCAAAATCTGCAAGAGCAAGGGTTGGGGTCATGCTGGAAGCGGCCAGGAGATGGCAATGCCACCAACCAAACTGGCACCAGGTCACTCACACCACATCTGCTGTGGACACCRCACCCTTCAGATATCGCTGTTTTGGGGTCATTGGGGAGTAATTCACCCGGGAAAATTCAGGGAGAACTCTGAAGCACCATTCCTGTCACTTAGAAGCTTTTTTGAATTTGCTTCTTACACCTATTGTGTAAAACTGATGGAAAAACACAATTCCTGCCACGAGCAGCTGGAAATTTCAGAGTGAAACACAAAGGGAGAGGTAGAATTTCATCTGGAAAAGTTATTTTCAGCCCACACAGCCCCATCGGTGTCCCCACAGTGGGCAGGAGAATGGCTCAGCATGTCCAGCGTGCTTTCTGTTCCCAAGCATTCAGGCAGCTCTTCCAGAGATAAAAAATCCCCTGCAGAAGCGAATTTTTGATGAGAAAATCTCTGAGCARGGCTGTACCTGAGCCTGGCAGGGGAAAGATGGAAAAGGAGAAGGTTTTGGCTTTGCTGTGCCGGGGCTGGGGCGCTGCAGGAGGGAGATGGGATCAAAGGGAGCCCCTGAATCCCAGACTTCAGTCCCGGCTGACCCAAAAAGCTCCCCGAGCTCAGCATCCTTTCCTGTTGCATCACAAATCTTTCATGAATACGTGTTTATTATGCAAAAAAAACCCAGGTAATAAATATATATAATGTAATAAATATAAACACATATGATAAATTATTACTGGAGAAAAGCATCACAAAGTCCACAGTGAGAGCTCAGAATGTGTTTTGCTGTTTTTTTCCTTCAAAATTAGGTCACTTTCTGTCTCATGGGGAARCAGCTTTCCCACAAAATGTTATTGGAATTGCACAAGCTACTCAATTGCATTAAAAAATGGGGTTAAATATTTATTTAATGGCATTTTGAAGCTCCAAAGTAAACGGGATCAAGGCACCAACCCCCCAGCATCCCCAGCTTACAAGGCTTTGTGCAAAGCCTCGCTGTAATCTGCTGTTTTGCTCAACAGTTGTGGTATTAGAATCGATGAAAACATAAAAAYCCCATCTCCCACGGAATTATGAAAAGCAGGGAGAGCAAACAGGAATAATTTAAAACTGGAGGAGAGGGAACTGATTCCTTTTGGGTGGGTTGGAGAAGGAGATCACCTGTTGCTTCTCTTTCTGTGTTTTAGTTGTGACAGGGTAAAACAGTGAAATTGTGCCATTGATCTTTCMTCATGATGCTCAAACATTTAAGCAGGACAAAATATTTATTTTAAAATATATCTTACACTCAGAAATGCTTGGGCAGGTATTTACGAACCTGGAGGAAGCGGGGTCAGTGCTGGCAAGGCAGAGCCCCTCACTGCAGAGCTTCTCACCCATTCTGGTTTCATTTTTCTTTTTTCTCCCCGCCGGGCACTTCCTGTAAGGTGATACCAACTTGGAGAGGCTGTCTGGAGATATTTGATACTCATTTCTGTGATGGGTGCACTTAGTGATTTAAAAAACGAGCTGGGGGTTATATTTAATTGTTTTAACGTTTTCTGTCGGGTTTTTTTGGTGTTTTTTTTAATTGAACAATGCGATGTTCAAAAGTGCAAACCTTCCAGCTGCCGTGGTCTGGTTCGCAGTTTCCTGTGGMCGCAGTGTGATCTTTTTTCTCTGTGCTTTCCTCCCCGTGCGAGGCATCACCTCCCTGCCCTCCTCCTTCTCCTCCTCCTCCCTCTGACCCCAGAGCTCTCCGCGTATGGCGAGTTTGAAAAATCTCACTCACACAGCGGGTTTCGGTGTTTTGTTTCTCTTTTATTTATTTTTTTTTTTTTAATTTTTTTTTGTGTGTGTGCTGGCTGAAATGGCTTTCAGATGTTTTCCCCGCGCCTGCATCTCGTAAAGCCGCGCCATCGCCGTGGCAACGGTGTGACATCTCCGCTCCCTCCTCCTCCTCCTCCTCCTCCTCCTCCTCCTGCCGAGCATGCCCAATGCGAGCCGCGACTTGGGCTCAACTCTGCCCGGGCTGCACATATGGGACGATGAGCGCGGTTCCCGATGAGCTCGCAGCCTTTGTCCTCGGGAGGAAGAGGAGGGAGAGGCGCCCCGAGGCGCCGGCAGCGCTGCCCCGCTCGCCCTGAGCCCCCCGCCCGCCGCCGGGGACGATGCTCGCCTGCCTGGCCAGGGGCAGTTTGCTGGATATTCTCCAGGAGGGCTTCACCGAGGTAAAATCACGTCCCCCGGGCTTCCCCGAGGAGAGGCCGGGTGGGTTTGTGCGGAATTGTTGCTGATTTTAGCGCAGAAAAGCGGGGAAAATTGGAGAGGTTTGGTGGTGGGTCCTGAGCGGGGGTTGCGATTCAGYCGGAGTTTGCTGAGGAGTTTGTGGTTGGTTTTACGGTGTGGCTCCGGGRTTTTGTGCTCTTCTCGCTGTCCCGRTAAATAAAAYARACAAAATAAACTGCCGGAGGTTGTGGAGCAGTTCATTGTGTAAAATTGACTCCTCTCCCGAGCGATKTGCGGTGTCCGTGTGTCCGGGGTGTAAATCTGCTTTGTGGACTCACGTTTCTCGGGAGAGGCTGACAAAGARCTGCTTTGGGATTTTTTTCCTCATCTTTTCCGGGAAGTTGAATCCCCTGGGGACTGAAATTAAACTTGGCCGAGAAAATGTAATTTTCAAAGTGTTCTTTATTTGCTTATTCTGCTGTCAGGAGATTGATGAATCGTAAATAAGGAGATGCACCAAGAAACCCCAGAGATGGGAGTGCCRTGGCTGTGTGGGGAGTGCAGTGGGATTTCCCTCTTTAGGGGGCACAAAAAATCAGTTTTGTTGGATATTTCTGAAGTCAATAATGCTGGGGCATTAAGCTGGGAGGGAGGAAGAACTATGAGGGATTTGCTGGAACCAGAGAGTGGCTGCTCTTTTATTTTTCACTTGGTCGCAGGGATCATCTTTGGRGGRTTTTATTCCRTTTCAGAGCACARAACTTTATTTTATTCAATGTTTGGTGATTCCTYAGCCGTGCAGAGCTGTGCTGCTCTRCCCCCACGCCCCGTTATTCGCAGAAAATGAACATTGGACTTCTCTGCTGGGTTTGGCGGCTCCGGGAAAACAAACCGGGGGTGAAACCTGAGCGCTCCGCTCCACGCCGGCCCCAGGATSGCTCGGCGGGGCTGGAGCCGCTCCATCCCCTCCTCCGCGCCGTGTCAGTCTCGATTTTAGCCAGCCAAGGTCTGCGCTGACACTTCCTGTGCTCCGGAGCAGCACATCCTCCTCGGGCACGGAGTGGCAGTAATTTGTGTATTGATAAATAATCAATGATGGGAGCAAAACCCGGCGGATTCAGCGCCTCACCCGGGTTGGTTTAACCCACGGACAGCTCAGCTGTGGAAAAAGGGTCCCTGTCCTGCCATGAAATCAGATTCACTCGTGCCACATCACCGCTTCAGCCGATAGCTAAAGTAAAACTGAAATAAATCGGGTTTGCTCCTTGCCAAGGAGGTGCAGCACAGCCCAGGCACTGCAAAGAGAGAGGGACGCTGTCATTCCATTCCTGCTGCTGTCACCCACCCTCTGCAGCTCCTGCCCCTCTCTTTGCCCATTTCGGTGCTTATTCACCCCAATATTGATGGGGGARGGTGTCCTGATGGCCCTGACGGCGCTGACCAAACCCAACCCAGCCAAGAGGCTGCAGCCGAGTTCCTTTTGTTCCCTCGCGTTCTTCTCCCTCTCCCTCTCCATCCCTTGTGACCGAGGGCCACCTCACCATCCCAATTATCCCTAATTAGTGCAGGGGAAGGCAGCACCATTGTCCCTCCCGCAGCTCCTGCCCGTTCTGCTCCACAGTGCGGGACCGGTGCTTTCTCTGCCATGTCCCAAACCACCGCCTGCCAAAAGGGGCCCTAAACGCCTAAATTGTCGCTCCAGGACTCTTTATTTCCCTTTCCCCCTTCCATTTCAGAGTCAGAGCCCTCCCTGACCCTGTCACCTGCAGATATCTGAAGGCAGGATGGTTTTGTTTGATGTCCAGAGGCAGCAAAGCTCCCCATGGGCACCTGAATCTCTCATTAACAGCCTGCCCTGACTCCGAGGTGTTTCCCCGCTGTTTGTGGGGACTTCTCCCTCCCTAAAGCAGATAAATAATTCCATCCCCCAGCTGGATGAGGCCCTGGGGATGTGGGGCTGCTAAAAGCAGGAGTTTATGATGAAARGGAACCGTGGAGAGGGGTCTCATCTGCTCCATCCATGTGGCCTCAGCCTGTTCTCCCTCCTCGGGGAAATGCAGATTATTTCTGTGCTGGCGCTTCTGCCAGACCCTCAGAACAGATGGGAATGTGTCAGAAATGGGCCTGGCAGCCCCCAGCCTGCGCTTCAGCAGCACCACACCTTCCCTTTGTCAGGCTGGGGCATCATTTCCTCTGGCAAACTTCAATTACGTGGCTGCCCGTTATTTCAAATAACTCTTTTTCATTACTCCCTGAGCTCGGGGTGAACAAACAGCTCGTTCCAGAGAGGACAGGGAGATTTTAAGGGTTAGGCAGAGGTGATTTGGGAATCAGGGTCTTCCAAGGAAGGGAAATGGGTACCACAAATCGAGGGTACCACAAATCTCTGCACATTTTGGGGGTGAGAGCTGCTCCTGCCCCGCTCTGTGCACGCAGGAGGTGCTGCAGGGCTGGGCTCTGTCCCAGCAGCCCATGGAATATTTTAATATTTTCCCTGGTTCTCAGCTGGGTGGCCAATTCCTGGCTTTTTCCCCCAGGTCCAGCCTCTCTCTTTCACCTTTCTTTGCCCATCCTTTGCTGCAGTTCAGGTGAGGAGGTGCCATTCTGCCTGGGAGGTGTGAATCCTCACCGTGGCCTTGGATGGGTTTGGGTTTGATTTGGATTGGGTTTGGTTTTGGTTTGGATTTTGTTCAGTTTTGATTTGGATTGGGTTTGATTTTGGTGTGGATTGGGCCTAGTTTTGGTTTGATTTTGGTTTTGATTGGGTTTGATTTTGGTCTGGATTTGGTTTGGTTTAGGTTTGGATTGAGTCTGGTTTTGTCTTGGATTTGGATTAGTTTTGGTTTGGATTGGGTCTGGTTTTGGTTCGGTTTTAGTTTGGATTTGGTTTGATTTTGCTTTGGATTGGTTTGGACTGGGTTTAGATTGGGTCTGGGTTTGGTTCTGATTGGGTCTGTTTTTTGTTTAGATTGGGTCTGGTTTTTGTTTAGATTGGATCTGGTTTTGGTTTGGATTTGGTTTAGTTTGGGTTTGGATTGGGTTTGGTTTTTGTTTTGGTTGGGTTTGATTTTGCTTTGGATTTGCTTTAGTTTTGGTTTGGATTGGGTCTGGTTTTGCTTTGGTTTTGGTTTGGATTTAGTTGTTTTTGTTTGGATTGGGTTTGATTTTTTTTTGGATTAGGTCTGGTTTTGGTTTGGATTTGGTTTGATTTTGCTTTGGACTGGTCTGGTTTTGGTTTGATTTGGTTTAGTTTTGGTTTGGATTGGTCTGGTTTTGGTTAGATTTGGTTTGGTTTTGGTTTCTTTCTCCATTTGGGGTTATTTTCTGGCAGAGTGGCCCAGCCCTGTCTCTCTCCCCTCGGGGGCATTTCCTGATCTGTCACAGAAAGGTCTCTCTGCYGTGATCTCAGCAGCAGGAACTCACACTCACCCTCTCCATGCAGTCAGGGCTATTTATAGGATTAATAGGATTCACCATGGAGAGCTGTTTTGACTTCTGGCTCCCTCATCCTGCTCAGCCCCAGAGCTCCTGGAGCAGCAAATTTCAGCATTTCCCTGAACACACCGAGCTCTGCCGAGGTGCTGCTGCTTTATTTTCCACCCCAGCTTTGTTCTCTCAGCATTTCTCACCTCCTGCACCCTGAGAAAGCCACGGGGTGCTGGCTGGAGCTGAAAAACCCTTTGAGATTTCCAGGTTGTGTGTCTGCCCTGAAATCCTGCACAGACACCAAAACCACAGCAGGGGCTCCCCACAGCTGGACTGACCCCCAGATGTGCTTTAGGAGATGATTTTTGTCTCTAACAAGGAATTCTTAGCGATTTTGCCCCAAKGCCTCGTGCCTGGCGGGCAGTGGGACCCCTCGGCAGGGGCAGGATGGATTTGCTGCTCTGTAGGATTAGGGGGGAGCAGTTGGGATCTGATCCTGGCCTTGCTGGTTAAGCCAGGCTGGCCCTTGGCAGGGTGTCCATGCAGGGTGTTGGCACAGGAGCACTCACAGATTTCTCATTTCCCAACCATTTCATTTCACCAGGAAGGTGAAGGTGATTGCAGCTGCTTCATGGAGAGAAACCGAGGCTGGCAGAGGTTAAAGGGGCTGCCACACTCCCAGAAAATCGGGAGAGGGAATTCCAAATTTGCATCCTGAATGTGCCTTTGGGGCCCTTCAGCCTCCCTGGGGGTCCCTTCCCCTCTCAAACTCTCCCTCCCTGGGGATGGGGATCGTGCTGAAGCAGGAACAGAGCTCCTCTTCCTCCCCAGAGCACCRGGGATGTCTCAGTGCAATGTTCTGACAGACCTTGGGCTGTTTTTGGTGCAGTGAAACCCTTTGATAGCTCAGGGTGAATCATCTGCTCCCAAATCCTGTCTGTTTGCACTCAAAGCTCAGCTTTTTGCCACTTTTTTGCCTTTATTTTTGGCTGTGACTGGCACAGAGACACTGCCTGGGTGGGGAAAGGGCCTCAAACACTTCAGAGAGTGGTGCTGCTGCTCCAGGAGCTCACRTTTGCATTTCTGAGCCCCTTCACAGCACGAAATAAATAAAATATCAGTGTGTTTAGGCACAGGGAGGAATGACTTCACCCTGCACTGGAAGATGGATGGTTCTAGRATGGGCCAGGGCAGTTATTGGCTTTACAAAAAGTGAAAATCAAAGTGGYAGAAATAATTTATGGAGTTGGAGTGGAATTGGGCCTGGCTGTTTACACCTCCTGTGAATGAGTGAAGTGAAATAGGTGGGAAACTTTGCAATGAAAGATTCCACGTCCTGCTGGTGAGCTGGGCACTCTGGAAACCAAAACCTTCTGCTTTAAATCAAGAGTTTGATGGAGGAGAACTCCTGTGGCCATAACTGGGTGGTTTTCACTGTTGGATGCATCTCARTGCATTGAGAAACCTGAATCACGTTCAAATATCAGTTCTGAGAAAAAAAAAATCTTTTGCTGGCTTTGAGAGCAGAGAGAATAATTTTCTTTGCTTGGGGGGTTGTGTTTTCTGCCTCTACTGAGGCCTTCTTGAACAAGGACAAAAATAAACCAGCAAACCAGAGGAAGGCTGGGGGGATAATTACAGCTCCCATCTAATTAAGGTAATGTCAGAAAGCTCAGAAATGGTGCAGGGCCTCAACCAGCACATCCTGATGCAATTAGGCTGCTGCAGAGGGAGAGACAGTGAATTCCTTTCATCCTGGCAGCACCAGGGCTCTTCCTGCTGACCCTGTTAGACCTGGGGCTTGGGAAACGAAGGGAAATCGGGGTAAAGAGCCTCAAAAACCTCCTTGTGGCAAGGATGATTCCCTAAAGGATGAGGATGGATTCAAACTTGTCCTTGCTGCTCCCCAGCTGATGGTGAASGATTTTTGACTCCCAAAATCTCCAAAATCTGCCCTTTGCCATTCTTAATTCACTCAGCTTTAATATCTGTGTTTCCTTTAGTCCCATCAGCTGCCATCTGGATCCTCTCTGGATCCTTTACAGCCGTCCAAAACTCTTGCTGAAGTCACTCAGATTTTTGGCTACAAAGTTAGGAAATGCTCCTCGGCCCAACTCTCTGAAGTTCTGCAGGAAAATCTTACAATTTAATGGAAAAAAAAAAACAACCCCAAACCAAGTGAGTTAATGAAGTGTAAGTCTGCAGAATCACTGCTGTGAAATTCCTTTGTCCCRATGACATCCCAATTCCATTGCTCCTTTTAATACTCATTGTTTAAAATGTAACTACTCTGGGATTTAGGAATGAATTTTTTTTTTTTTACTAATAATAACAACAATGTCAACCTCCTCGTGCTTTTAAGAGATAGAGACTCAAAGCTTGCCAAAAATTCTTTTCTTGTGAATGCACGAGGAATGTTCTGAGGAAGGGAATAGAAAACAAACTGCTGGGTGAGAGGGTTTTTCCTTTAAACGAGACAGAAGTGGGAGAGCTGCAGAGACTCCTCCAAACGCTGCAGATTTTCTGTAGGCTGGAARGGGCTGTGTCCTTGTGGAATTAGTGCCAGTGCCTCAAATGATTAGAAAAAGGAGAAAATCAACATTTCTGGGGCTGGGCATTGCTGTCATTGCAGCTGAAGAGTTTGCAGAGCCTCTCCCCATGGCTGTGGTGGCAGAGATGGATCAGTTCAGCAATTTTTACCTCATTTTTCCCCCTCAGCCCCATCCCTGAGCTCCCAGCCCGTGCTGAGCGAGCAGAGCTGACTGAACACAGGTCTGGGCACCTTTCTGAACCAGCAGACCGATTAAAGYTGGATTTCCTATGTCAGGATAATTAAGAGTGAAGCTGTGACCAGATTGTGACTTTGATGGGCTGTAAAAGCATAAACTGGCAGTGACACCGCTGAGATAATGTGGAATGGGGGTTTAAAACCTGCTGCATCGGCACAATAATGGGAAGCTTAGTGAAAAGGGAGGTAATCCCATAAATGGATCAGTTTGTTTACCCTCCTGTCCCACGGCAGCCCTGCCCAGAGGGATTGTGGCGTTCCCAGCAGCCTGAGAGTGGCACAGAGAGGGGGATGGAAAGGGAAAGGTCACTGGGATCTGCTCGGTGCCACTGGGTCATTTGTGCCAGATGGGCCCCGCACTGACCAGGAGCCTGGTTTGAGTTTCTCTGATCTCTCACACTGATCTGGAACCTGATTTTCAGTTTTTCTGGTCTCTCACACTGACCAGGAGCCCAAGTTTGAGTTTTTCTGGTCTCTCCCACTGATCTAGAACCCTATTTTCCATTTCCCTGATCTCTCTCACTGATCAGGAGCCTGATTTTCAGTTTTCTCCCACCCACCCACACTGATCAGGAGCCTGAGTTTGAGTTCTGATCTCTAACACTGATCAGGACCCCAATTTTCAGTTTTCTCCCATCTACTCACACTGGCCAAGAGCTCAAGTTTGAATTTCTCAGATCTCTAACACTGATCTAGAACCTGATTTTCAGTTTCTCTGGTCTCTCACCCTGACCAGGAGCCTGATTTTCCATTTCTCTGATCTATAACACTGATCAGGGACCTGATTTTCCATTTCCCTGGTCTCTCCCACTGATCTGGAACCTGATTTTCAGTTTTTTTCCACCTACTCACACTGACCAGGAGCCTGATTTTCAGTTTCCCTGGTCTCTAACACTGATCAGGAACCCAATTTTCAGTTTTCTCCCATCTATTCACACTGACCAAGTGCCCAAGTTTGAGTTTTTCTGATCTCTCACACTAACTAGGAGCCCAATTTTCAGTTTTTCTGATCTCTATCACTCATCAGGAACCCGATTTTCCATTTCCTTGGTCTCTCACACTGATCAGGAGCCCAATTTTCAGTTCTTCTGATCTCTCACACTGACCAGGAACCCAATTTTGATTTTTCCTGGTCTTTCCCACCCACAGCATCCCTGGTGAGCTGCTGGAAAGGCACAGCTCCTTGCTGCCAAGGTCCAAGCCAGCATCCCTGTGTGCAGGAATAGAAACTGGGCCATTGCAAGTGCTGAGGCAGCTCCCAGGCGTGGAGGAGATGCAAACCCGTTCCAAATGAGCCACCCTGGGAGAGGGAGGCTCTTGTCTTTTCCAGGAATTGTTTAACAGGGAACAACTCAGGGTTGCCTGCTCCTGCCCTGTGGGTTTTCTGATGTGAAAACAGCGTGGATGGGATGGTGGGTGAACAAAAGTGAGGATGGGATGCTGGGTGAACTGTGAGGATGGGATGCTCAGTGAACAAACAGTGAGGATGGGATGCTGGGTGAACAAAAGTGAGGATGGGATGTTGAGTGAACAAAAGTGAAGATGGAATGTTGGGTGAGCAAAAAGTGTGGATGGGATGCTGGGTGAACAAACAGCGGCCCCAAAGCCAGGGGTGACGGCACTGGTGCCCCAAACATGGATCAAAAGTGATGAGAAGCTGTTTTTGCCCAGCTCAGGAGCTCTGTCCCCCCAATCCCTGTATGGATATTCCCCCCTGCACACAGGGATATCAGCAGCCTTTGGGATGACACCTCTGCTGATTATTTTGAGGGCACAAAGCCGAGATCTGGGAAAATCAACTAGAAAAGTGAGAGCTTTGCAATGCAAACATTTCATTTTGTGTTTCAGCAACAACTGCAGGCCTACGTGGCCTGGGTGAACTCTCAGCTGAAGAAGAAGCCGGCGGTGAGGCCGGTGCAGGATCTGAGGCAGGATCTGCGGGATGGGGTCACCCTGGCGCTGCTCATCGAGATTGTAGGTCAGTGCTGCCATCTGGCCCTGTTTTTCCCCCGCAGCGCTGGCTCTGGAGGGAAGGGGATGCCCTGGTCTGGCAGATGTTGGACAGATGTTCCTGGGGGAGCAGAGAACAATCGTAAACAGATCAGAAATGCCATTCCAGWGCAGCCCTTCTGGGCTGGGGGCTGTCACAGCAGATGGGCTGAGAGCTGCCAGGGTGCTGGGAGCTCCCCCAGGGCTGCCACGGGGTCTGTGGGTGTTTTTTGGGAATGGATGGGCAGTGGGGGATGCAGTGAGTTCATCACTCCCTGTCCTTGCTGCTCCTTCCTCCTCACAYTCATCCTCTGCCCCAGTGAGGYCCCCAAACTTCTCCTTCCTCTCGRGCTTCAGTTCTTCACCATTTTCCATTTTCAGTCCTTTGGGAATTCCCATGGGGTCACAAACCCTTCTCCAGCCCCACAAAACCTTGCCATGACCCCACAAAGCCCCCCATGGGGTCACAAACCCTTCTCCAGCCCCACAAAACCTTGCCATGACCCCACAGAGCCCCCAGCCCAGCTATCCCTGGTGCTGGGCTCCTTTCAAACAGGACAGGGAGCCCCAAATGYCTCCAGCAGCTCCTCTGACAGTTCCCAGTGGTTCAATTCTCCTCTGAGAAAGCTTTTCCCCTTCCTCCAGCGGGTGAGAAGCTGAGTGGCATCGAGGTSAACCCCAGCAGCCAGCAGGAGATGAGGGAGAACGTGGAGAAAGTGCTGCAGTTCGTGGCGTCGAGGAAGATCCGCATGCACCAGACRTCAGCCAAAGGTACTGAGGGTGATTTTAGCTGCTGAAATCCTGGTTTTGTCTTTTTTTATATCAAACAGGTAATTCAGGAGTAAATTAATGTGTTGATTTTTGGGGCAGTTTGGGGTTTTTCCCCCTGTGATCTGGTGAAGGTTTGGGGTTGAAAGATTCACAATGCACAGAAACAAATGGGATTTTTTTTTCCTGCTGCCGAGCACTCAGGAGTTCAGGGAACAGTGTAATGAGGAATATAAACTCAGAATCTTTCACCAAGAGGACACATAAACCTGCTGAGTGAAATGAGACATGGAAAAAATAATCGTGGTTCAGGGAGGGGACCAACACACAATCACACGTCTGTGGCATGGTTTAGTCAGGACTTGGAGCAGCTCTGACTAAATTGTTTTGGGAAATCTTGATCTGAAAGAGTGGCTGATCCTTGCTGTGACATCAGTGTGCTGGAAAATGCCTCGTGTGATTAATTAAATTAAAATTAATGTTTTTTTAATAAATTAAAACTGATTAATTAATGTTTGCGGGGTGCTGCAAACAGTTCATGGCACAGGATGCCACCGTGCATGGCTGTCCTGTCCTCTGTGCTGAAAAAAAGAGAAATTCTCTGCTAATAAAATCTGTGGTTAGAGCTCAGGGACCGCTCTGCTTCTGAGTGAGCATCCACTAATTATCTGTTGGGTAATTAAGTGCTGGGAATGGCCATAAAGGGGAGGTTTGGGGCTGTGGAGGTGGCAGGGGTTTTGTGGGGTCCTGCACCCCCAGAGCTGAGCTGCTTTTTCATCTCACAATAACGACCAAATGATTTTCCTTTTGCAGATATTGTGGATGGCAACTTGAAATCCACCATGAGGCTGATCCTGGCCTTGGCTGCTCACTTYAAACCGGGCTCWGGCAGGGCTGGCACCCCCGGCTCGGGGGGCAGAGGGTGGGCAGTGCCCAATCTCCGGCCCCGTTCGGCCGCTGCTGTGGCACAAGGGGCAGTGGCTGCTCTGGCTGATGTCCGGCAGGATGTCCTGCAGTCTGGCCGGGATGTGTTCAGGCACAGACAGAGGTGAGGGGCTTTTCCCTGCTGGGAATGAGGCTTTTCAGCGTCTGTATTTTCCTAATTTTGTGTTTTTGTGCTTTTTCCGGTGCACAGCGCTAAAGGTGCTCTCACATCYTTAGACAAAACAATTCCTCTCTSGGCCTGRAATWTAAGGGCACCTCACTGCTCAGRGCCCCAAAATAYTGGGGAGAATGGGGGCAGCAAATTTGGGGGGTTGGCATCATCRCCTGAAGGCAGAATTGGAGAATTKGGGCTCAATATGTGAATGAGACAGAACTTAYAAAAGGGGAAGATCTCATSACTCRGGGYTCATTTTGGGTGTAGCCTCAGGAGAAGGCTTTGTCTGCCCTGAATGTGCAGGCCTTTATTAAATTTGTCTGTTTTTATTCCCTTAACTTTGGCCTCTTTCAGGTGAGCCCTGTTTAAGGCAMCATGCAGGGCTGGGCTGCACTAACACTCAAGCATGGTTTCTTTTTAAATAAATCCATCTTTATCCTGAAATTCCTGGCATGAGGACGCTCCTGTGGTGCAAAAAAACACCTCAGAAATGCCCTCTCAGCGTGGGCACCGACCTGGCCCTGCAGCCACCCCAAGTTCTGCTCAGGTTTTACAGCAAAATCCCAGCTGGGGCTCTCTTTGTGTCCCTGGAAAAGAACAGGGAGTTCTGGCCCGGGCAGAGGGAGCTGTGCCACTCCTTGGGAATGTTCTCACGCCAAAAATCGAGTTTTGGGCACAGCTCTGGAAGCTTTTATTCCCAGAACTGGGGATTTTGTACCAATCCATCCTGGCTCATCCCAGTGCTGCACCCAGAGTTCTGGGGTTGCTGAAGGAATCCCACAGGGAATTGTTCTAAAAACCCCATTTTCCCTTTGTCAGAGGTGCTGTGTGGGTGACAATGACAATCACAGCGGTGACATTTAGCTGGAGCAGGTGCTGGGGCTGTGCAGGGTTTCGTTTTCACTGCTGAAGGTCATTTGCCCATTTGATATTGGCTCAAGGGAGCACCCCTGGAACAGTCCAGACACAAGGCTGAAATGGCAGATTTTATCAAAAAAATTAAATGTTAAAGATTTCCCTGGAAAAGGCCTTTGGAGTTCTTCAGGAAAGCTGAACAACTTTCAGCTCTTGCTGAAAAAATCACGCTGTTTGCAAATTTTGCTCTTTTCCTCGCCTTCCCAGAGCTTTTTGGATTTGTCACAAAATTAGGGACGAATTTAAAACATCAAGGCCTACTTGCCTCTTTTTTTCCTTAACACCACCAAGATGGGGATCCCTGCCAGGAAAATTCCTGTTGCCACCAGCTGAGTTTCCCCTCATTTTGTGATTGTCCCCTCCAGGAACAGCAGCATGGACGAGGAGATCGAGAATCCCTACTGGAGTGTCCGAGCCCTGGTGCAGCAGTACGAGGGCCAGCAGAACGTGCCACTGGACCCTCACCCTTCCAGGTGAGGAATTTTCATGCCAAGCTGTGTAATTTGCCTGGCATTCCCCAAAATGCCCGTTCTTCTCACCAAAATCTGGTCGGTTCTGATGGAAAAGGGGCTGATCTGGAGGAGGAATCGACGTGAAGTGTTTTTTTTGTTGTTTTTTTTTCGTGGAGAGAGGAGAGAGACAAAAAAAGGGCTTTTTGGGAGAAAAGCCCTCCAGTGTGGGAGCTGATCCAGCATGGAGAGGTTTGTAGTAAAGGGAAGCCGCTCCCTTTCCCCCCAGAGAACAGAAATGACTTGGAAGAGCAGGATCTGTGTTACTGAGCACACTGGAGCTCCCTGTGGATCAGAGCTGTGCTCCAGTTCATCTCATCCAGAGGGCAGAGCTGCTGATTCAGGGTTCCCTGCTCCCCCTGAAAGCCCCAATTCTGCTTTTCCATGTCCTTCTCCTGCCTGGGCCGTTCCCTGAGTGCCTCCCTCCAATTTCTGTGGGAGTGAGGACTCATTTGCCAAGCACAGATCGCTGCTGACAGCCTCCCAGCAGGCAGGACCTTTCCCCAGCATTTCTCAGGCCCATTTTTACGCTCCACAGCTCCAATAATTCTCTGCGTACGTGGAAATTAAAGCAGCTCGACCCGACAGAGGAGAAAACCACCCGAGTTTTTGTTTATACCCCAATTCTGTGTTTATAAATAGACTTTGGGAGGAGTTTGGGGCTCTGAGCTGCTGCTGGACCGCTGCCTCCACATGATGTCAGCAGCGTGCTTTGAGGCCGGGCTGCTTCAAGGGGTGCAAAATCCTGCTCTTGGCAGCAGCAATTCATGGGGAATGTCACAGCACCTCGGCACTGACCGGGAATTCAGAGTGCCACATTCTGCTCCCGGCTCTCATCCTCCTCTTTAAAGGGAGCTGGAATATTTGATGGATTTTCTTCCCTATCAGGGATCATCAGGTGGCTGCTCTTTGCTTGTATTTTGGTGGTAAACAGAAATTTCTCTGCAAATCTTAAATAATTTTGCAATGGTTTTTGGTTTTGGTTTTTTTTTCCGCCAAATGTTATGAATTCTCTGATCACGATGCGATGCKGATGTTATTGCTGATAGGGCAGAACACAGCGAGGATTTTTGCCCAACTGATCAAAAATGGGGGGCTCTGTGCCCCTCCAKCTCCTGRGGTGTCAGTGCYGACACAATTCTGYGTGATGAAAACRAGATGCTTCCCYTTCCCTGGCAGGGAGAAATGTGCTTAGCTCAGTCAGGAGAGCTGGCTGGCAGAAACGAGATGCTTTTTTTAATCAGTGAGAGATGCGGTTGTGAATTCAGCCGCCCCCCTCCATCAGCCCCTGCTGCTTTGGTGTCCCAGGGCAGCATCCCCGGCCCTGCAGCAGCTCCTTCCTCCTCGCACAATTCCCAGGGACGGCAGCTCCAATAAGCGCAGGCAGCCGAAATGATTCATGGAAAAAATTTGCCAAAATCAGATGATTCCCAGGCCGCCGAGCCCCTCACCCATCCCTCTCCCTATCCCCTCCCCTTCCAGCAGCATTCCCTCCCCCACCCCTGAGCCAAGCATCTCGGAGAAAGGCTGTGCCTGCACAGCCCGTGTGACAGCAGGAGGGAGCGGGAGCCGTGCCTGGAGCTGCCGGGGAAGGGCTCTCATCCCCGGGAAGCGCAGGGAGCCCGGGGGCAGCAGCTCTGCCTTTCCCGGCCGCTCCTCCGCCGCTGCTCCGCTCCCGGGGACGCACCATGGGATGAGGAGCAGCCCCGCAGCCGAGCGATGGAAACCACCGGCTGTGCCGCTGACCAAAATGCACCAGCGGGAGACAAATAACCCCCGAGGAAACCCTGCAGGAGCCAGAGCCGGGCTGCAGAACCCCCTGACTCCGGGACCGACCCCACTGCCGGGGGCTGCGCATTGAAGACCCTGAGTCGGTTTATTTTTTCCCCCGTGTGTCGCTTCTGCCGGGAATCCGTTCAGCATTCTGGCTCTCCCGTAGTTTGCCAGGAGCCGGCGATGTCTCTCCAGTGAACCCTGAGCATGTGAAAGGGAGCGAGGCATGAGCGGAGCCGGCATCCTGCGGCTCGCCGGGACGCGCATTCTGTGAGGCGAGAGGTTAAAGTGGGATCATGGGAGGGAAGCAGGTCAAATGGTGAGCGATTGTTGTTGCCATTGTCCTTGGGAACAGCAGGGATGGGGTTGGGAATGGAAATTGGGGGAATTCAGGCGGCGCTGAGGCTCTCTGCCCTAAAGCCACGGCCGTGCTGGAGGAGCTGGGGCTCGGGGGATGCAGGATGTGGGTTAAGGAACCAAGCGGTGGAAGGAATAAAGTGGAGCAGTTTGCATCAGCAATCTCTCTTGGAAAGCGTTCATTCCCCAGCCCTCATTTCTGCACGCCTCAATCGTGCGTTGCTGGGTACTTTTGAAGGAATTGCATCAGTGGGGATTTCATTTTCCGATGGCTTTGACTGATACAGAACCTGGGGAAGCGTTTCCAGCGTTAATTTGGTGATGCATAAAGCAGCCTGACCTGTGCTGCTGCTTCAGCTGCCTCTGGCTCTGCCGCTGTTTGGAATGTTTGGGAGGTGGCTGTGGATGCTCGGTGAACCCTTTTGGGATGGGAAAACTGCCTGGGAAGGGTTTGGGCAGGCGGGAATTCCTCAGGAAATGTAAAAGTGTCGGTGTTTATGTCGGGTTTGTGCTGGGGATGCAGCGCCGGGAGAAGCAGATTTTGGAAGAGGGGGATGTTATTGCCAGGCTCACATCCTTGTTTTTCATCCTGCTCCTTCTTCCCAGTCCCCATTTCGCCACCCTCTCCCCCACCGGTGGCTGGTGGTGTTTTTCTGGGACAGCTTTTGCATGGATGAGAACCAGCAGTGCCTTAGGGTGAGGGCAGGTTCAGAGAATCAGCTGAGCAGGGAAGGGAGGGAATACTGAGAGCTGTTCCTAGAAGGAAGCAAAAATCCCTCCCGGAGCTGCTGGCCATGTTCGACCAGCTGGGCTTCCTGCTGGCATCTGTGGTGTGTGAAAGTTCCATCCTTTCCTCTGGCCCTTGTTGCATAATGCAATCCCCGCAGAACTGGCGAATCAAATAATAAACATGATTTTTTAAAAAAAAAAAAACAACCATAATTTTATGCCGTGCTCCCAATCAGCAAAGAGCAGGGGCTGATTACAAATGTTACATAAAAAAATATTTCTGATGAGGGACTGCTGTGATGGATTTGGGATTCCTGGAGAGGAATCCTGGAGCAAAGCCAGGTGACCTGGATCCCTTTTAACCATCATGCACTCACCTGAAAGGACAGGTACTGTCCCTGCTGGAGATTTCTATTGGAAAACAGTTTTTCTTTATCTTCCCTTTAACATGGGGGAAGTCTGGACCACAAAAACCTGGCCTCAGGTCTGTGATTTAAATGAGGAGAGGCTCGCCCTGGCCGTGGGAGTGGGGCAGGCAGGGGCAGAGAGTCATTTCCATCTCTATTGCGGGGCTTTTCCCATTCTGTGGGAGCTGTGGGAGACGGAGCAGCAGTGCTGGGAAGATGCAGGCAGGGAGCTGCTGAAGCCTCTCATTTTTCTAAACCTATTCTATTATTTCCACACTGTTCTTCTTTTTGTTCTCTGCCCTTTGTTTCTGTGTTGGGGGAGAATGAAAAATTAACTCCTGCTCGCACTTGCAAGGATTTCATTCCTGCGACTTTCGGGGTGCATTGAATAGGTCAGTGAGCTTCAGCCACCTTTTGATGTTGTCTGGGTGATGCACTTAGGAAGAATTTCTCAGAGAAAGATTGCTTGAACCTCCCAGTCAGCTGAGAGGGCTCCTGACAAAATATGTGGGCCCTTCCAAGAAGTTTTAGTCGAAGAACACAAGTGAGTGGAGTCTGACTCCCAAAAATATTGGGATTTCAAGTTGAAGTGATTCTCCTGAGAGCTCTGGAGCAAGAGATGAAACCAAGGTGGTTTTTTGTCCAGCAGAAGGTTGTCAGTAAATTACTTTAGAGGGTGGTCATACCCCAATTCAAAGAGAGTCTGAATTCAAAACATTTCATACCCAGGTTGCAGATAATTCTTAGATAAAAGTGAATATGGAGAAATACTTGTTGAAAAATGGGGCTGATCAACATTACCTTGATCTAAAAGAGCTGTTCCTTCCTCGCCCTGCAGCCTGACATCCCCCAGCCCTGTCCACAGCGCCAAGAGCGAATCCACCGTAGCCCCCTCCGAGGAGAAGGAGAGGCTCGTGATCCTCCAGGCTGAAGAAACAGAGACTAAAACAGGTAAAGCTCTGGAATTGTGTGTGATAAACTCACTGAAGAGCTCCCCAGGGACTGGGATTGTTTAATGCTGTCTGCAGCGTGTCCTTGGGGCACTCTGTGCCACTGAGGGACCCTCTGCCAACCCCTCTGTCACACACACTGTGCTCAGAAATCTCCCTGAATCAAAGTTATCTGGGATAAAATTTCTTCAGGAAAATTCTGTTTGCCTGAAGAATGAGGCAGAAATGTTTGTGATCAGAGGACCTGATCTGCTGTGAGCACAGCCAGCTCCTCTCTCTTGCAGAAGAATCCGATTGCCACTTCCAGCCCGAGTGGCAGGCGGGGACCTCTGCATCCTACCTGGAGAACTCATGGGAGGAGCAGCTGCTGGAACAGCAGGACCACCTGGAAAAGGAAATGGAGGAGGCCAAAAAGATGATTTCGGGTTTGCAGGTGGGAGTTTCTTCTGTTTAGACAGTTGTTTTTTTTTTTCCAGGGTCACCCAGCCCTGCATCAGCCATTCCATGAGCTTGGCTGAACCTTCATATTTGGTTCATTCTGACCACAATTTTGGATTTTTGGGACCTTTCCCTCGCTGTTCCTCAGCCCAGGGTGTGTTTGGCTGTGCCTGGGGAATTGAGCTCCTGATCCATATGGTGAAGGCTCTGAACTCTCTCAGGAATATCCCTTTCTGTTTGTGCTGGGAACCACAGTGGCTTTGGATTGTAAATATTTATGTGGCAGTAAACAAAGCAGAGATTGTGTGAGGAGCACAGGCAGCTGGGCGGGCACTCTCCCCAGGGACAATGGGCAGGACACAAAAGAGTCACCAAAAAAAAAAATTAAAATTCCTTGGTTCACTGGTAAAATCTGGCAGCATTTTGTGCCCACAGGGAGAGGAGGGACTGGCACTGCTGCCCCTCACTCATCCCCTGGGAGTGGGGAGAGGCAGCTGATTTGAAATTAGATTTGATTCATTGGTTTTCCTTCTCTTACTCAATAATTAAGAGGCTCCAGTTCGTGAGAGTTTGGTTGAAATGTTGGGGATCTGATGCACACACACCCTATAAGGTGCTAAAGCTGAGGTTTCACTCCCTGGAAATCTGAGTTGTCCTTGTTTGGTTCTTTCTGGGGGAGAACATGGAGAGAGCTGTTTCAGGGGATAAATCTTCTTGTTCATTCCTGAAAAAAAAACAACAAAACAAAACAAAACAAACCCACTCATTTTTGAGGGGAATAAATCAGCAGAAATGGGAAATGAAGCTGCTTGGGGGTTGTTGGCAGGAGTGACTGCTGGCCAGAGCTGCCACTCACCTATTTCCCTTTGAAATCTCTGAAAAGGAGATTTTTTTTTTTTAATTTTTTTTTAAATCCTTTCTCTCCCCAGGCTTTGCTGCTCAATGGATCTTTACCTGAGGATGAGCAGGAAGGCTCCTTTGAGCTTTCTGAGCGTGGGGCCTGCCCCGAGGAGCAGCTGGTGAGCACATTCCTGTACCCAAATTCCCCTGCTCCGGCTGATTTTTGCACTGTGCTGCCCCTGCTGTGCCATAATAACGCTGAAATTCTGCTCCAGATCATCATCCGGAGCCGCCTGGACCAGAGCGTGGAAGAAAATCAAGATCTGAAGGTTAGAGGGGGACAGATGGAGGGGAAAGAGAGGCTTTGCAGATTGTTTCACTTGACTTTTGGGGGAAAATTTTTGGGGTGAGGATGGGGCAGAGTGGATAATATGATGGATGAAATGGGGATTATTCTGTTAGGGCTCCAGGTTTGGGAGCAGTTCTGATGCTGGGAGAAGTGTTTGATGTTGTCCTGAAGAGCAGATTTGAGGGCCTAGGATATATTTTTTTTCCTCAGCTTTTGGTATATTTGTAACTCATTAAAATTGCTCAGAGCCTGTCCTGCTCTTGGATCTGTTGGAGATTGTGGGGTGTGCTCCCTCCTGCAGCAGAAAACATCAATTTTGGGTTCTGAAGGGGTGACAAAGTGCCATTTAATCAGATTGTGTTGCATTTGCAGAAGGAGCTGCTGAAATACAAACAAGAAGCTCGGAACCTCCAGGGAATAAAGGTGAGAAAGGGACATTTCATCAAAAATAAACAGTGGGGCTGCAGATGAGTAGGGCCAGCAGCAAACATTCACCTCTGAGGAACCTCAGATTGTGGAAGGAGGAGCATTAGGGGGCTTGGAGGTGGGGGATCCTGTGGTTTATTTCTGAATAATATTATTATGAATTTATTATTATGAATATTATTATGAATTTATTTCTGAGATAAACCACAGGTTTATTTCTGAATTTTTAGGCAGGCACAAGGAGCTGGGTTTCCAGGTTTTTTTTGCTGTCTGTAGGATTGTGGTCAAATATCCCCTCTTTAAGGTTTTCCCCCCTGTTTCTTCTAAACAAAACGAGGCATAAATTGCTTGGGTTTTTTGCTCTTTTATTCCCTCCTGCCTCTCGGAGCACACCCCTGGTAACATTGGCCCAGTGAACTCATTCCTACAGCACAGGAGAAACAGCCTGAGGTGTCCATCCCCAGAAATCACTCAGTTTGTGCCTCTGGGGCGGTGCTGGCTGCTCATCCCCTCCTCACAGGGTATTTTTAGCCAAGGTGGAGCTCTGCTCCCCGGGCTGAGTGAAAGGTGCAGAATTAGTGCTGACTTGAACCTCTGCAGAGAGGATTTCACTGCACAACTGGGTCACTGTCAGGGCTTAAGGCTCCTCGTGTCCTGGGCTGGCGCTGCCCTCTCGGTGCCCTCTGGATCAGGGCACGGTGCTGCTGCCTTCCCTGACAGCCTGTCCATCACTGCTGTGCTGGAAATTCAGGGTGAAACCTAAATTCTTCTGTCCTGGTGGCCAAAATGTTGGCAGGATTATAAATTTTGGGGAAGAGAGAGGCAGGAGGGCTGAGAGCCCGTGGGGTTCCAGGGTGTTTTGACCCCTGCCCGGGGTTGCTGGCTCTTTGGGGAGGTCTCTGCCCTCTCTGCCCCATCCTGCACAGTTTTCCTGTCCCTAGGATGCCCTGCAGCAGAGGCTGATCCAGCAGGACGCTGCTGTGCTGCAGCTCAAGCAGGAGCTGCTCCGAGCCAACATGGACAAGGAGGAGCTGCACAACCAGAACGTGAGTCACGGCTCCGGGGTGGCTTTGGCCGCAGGGTGGTGGCCCTGAGGGGTGCAGAAATGATTTTGGGGTCGTGGGATAGGGAACAAACAGCCAAAGCTGCTCACAGTGTGCTGGCCAGCTGTGGGGATGGACATTCCTGACCTTCACTCCCATTTCCTGCCCTCCAGGACCTTCAGCTGGGACAGGGAGGAGCTTTCCCTGATGTTTTCAGAGCTGCTGCATTTGTCCCTCCTCACTCCTGCCCTGTGCAGAGTCCCTGTCCACCCCAAACTGCAGCTCCCTTGACCCCTGCAGGTGTCTGCTCCCCCTTTGGCGCAAAGGGCAGAGATTTTCACTCTCTGGGAATCTCTGCCTCACCCCGGGGTGTTATTCCTGCAGGTTGACCTCCAGAGGAAGGTTGAGGAGAGGAACCGGCTCCTGGCAGAGTACAAAGTAAAGGAACCTCTTCCCTGGGGCTGGGGAAGGTTTCTTCAGCTTTGGGAATGGAATTGCTGCAGCAAACACCTCTGGGATTGCTGGATTAAACACATCTGGGAATGGGATTGCTGGAAAAAAACCCCTGTGAATGGGATTGCTGCAGCAAACACCTCTGGGATTGCTGGATTAAACACATCTGGGATTGCTGGGCCAAAACCCCTGGGAATGGGATTGCTGCAGCAAACATCCTTGGGAATGGGATTGCTGGAAAAAAAACCCTGGGAATGGGATTGCTGGATTAAACACATCTGGAAATGGGATTGCTGGAAAAAAACCCCTAAAAATGGGATTGCTGGATTAAACACATCTGGGAATGGGATTGCTGGAAAAAAAACCTCTGGGAATGGGATTGCTGGAGCAAACATCCCTGGGAATGGGATTGCTGGATTAAACACCCCTGGGAATGGGATTGCTGCAGCAAACACCTCTGGGATTGCTGGAATAAACACATCTGGGATTGCTGGAGCAAAACCCCTGGGAATGGGCTGCAGGAGCCAGGGGTGTTTGTAGGGAGATGTTCTTTGCCTTCCCCACAGTTCTTATAAATCTTTCATTGCTGTGGGTTTTGGTGGTGGCTGCTGAGTGTCCAACACATGTGCAGATGAGGTTGGGTGACCTCACTGTCCTCTGACACTCGGGAATTTGTGTCCTCTGGGACAGCTGTGAGGCCTCAGCAGTGGATGTTTGGCCAATGTTTGGAGCAATAAAAACCTGATGGATCTTGTAAAAAACCCCTCTGACACTCAGCTCTAACACCTGGCAAAGCACACCCTGTGCAAGGCCCCTGATCCTGGCAGTGACAGGATTTTCCCCTAAGTGGGAAGGGGACTGAGCCTCTGTCAGTGCCCTGCTGATTTTCTGGCTCTCTGTTGCAGAAGGAGCTGTGCCAGAAGGATCGGCACCTGCAGCAGCACCAGAGCAAACTGGATGAAATGCTCAGGCAGCTCTCCGAGGCCAGCTACCAGCAGGTAGGGAGAGCTGGGCTGCTCTGGGAGCTGCTCTGGGAGCTGCTCTGAGGGTTCCATCGGTGTTGACTCCTCTGTGCACCTCCACAGGTGGATTTGGAGCGGGAGCTGGAGCACAAGGAGGCTCTGCTGGCTCACTGCATGAAGAGAGATGCTGAGGAGGTATGGGAGCTTTGGTCCACACGTGGGGTGAGGTTGGTCCAGCACCCTGTAGGCACCCATTTCCAGAGCCTTCCCCTTCATCCCAGAGCCCTGACCAAGGCAGGCAGCTGGCAGAGCCCACAGGACACCCAGCTTGCCAAAATCCCAGCACTGAGCACTCCAGCTCAGCCTCTCAGCTCAGAATCCCCAACGGTCAGATCACAGCTCAATTTTCCTCCTCATTTTCCTGCTGGCCCTGGTATTGAATATTTGGGAAAGGCCAATCCCAAAACCTGTCCCTGAACACTGACTGTACTCACCACAGAGCCCTCTGATGCAGCAGCAAACCCCTGTCAGACTCTGCCCCCTTTTTCCACCTTTATGTGAGGAATCAGCTCTGTGCTGTGACCTACAGAACTCTCTGCACACTTTAGGGAGTGTCTTTGTTGGGGAGAAGATCAGAGTTACATCACTGATGTGGAAAGCTCTCATTCCCTCTCATTTTGAAGTGCATAAATTGGGATTTTTGGGGAGGTTCTGACACTCCCACTCTTGTTTGCACCTCTGCCCAGGTGATGGCTTACAGCAGCCACAGTGCCCAGAGCAATGGTTTCCTCCAGACTGCAGGAAAAGGAGCTGCTCCCACAGCCCACCGAGGGGTAAGTGCACCCAGCCAGATACCCTGGAACCCTTTACCTTGTACAGAGAGATTTTCCCGTGCTGGGGAAGGGCAGATGGGCTGCTCTCACCCAGGATGTTTGGGCAGAGCAATGACCTGCAGCTGGTCCGGGATGCCCTGCGCAGCCTCAGGAACAGCTTCAGCGGCCACGACCCGCAGCACCACACCATCGACAGCCTGGAGCAGGGCATCTCCAGCCTCATGGAGCGCCTGCACCGCCTGGAGACGCACAAGAGGCAGGAGAGGAGGGTAAAGGCTTCCCGGGGCTCTCTGCTCCTTCCCCTCCCAGCACCCAGAGGGATCTGGATGGGCAATGACTCTTTGTCCTCATTCCTTTGCACCCCAGGGCCGGGGGAAATCACCAGCAAGCAGAGCCACCAACGAGTGCAGGGACTCGTGGCCCCCCAAATCCAGTAAGTGCCGTGCAGATCCCGCTGTTGTGCTGCCAGATCCATTGCTCAGCTCCCTGGCACAGAATCCCCTGGGGAATCTGCCCCCTCCAGCTTCACCTGCACTCTGATCCACTGGATCAAAGCTCGCTGCAGAGGGGAGGGGACACGTTCGTGGCTGTTTGTTTGTAGAGCACCATCTCAGAGGGAGTCAGTGCTGCAGTGCAAATAACCACAGAATTCCACAGGAAAAGGGATGTGATTCCAGCTTGGCTGCTGCTTTGCACCATCTAGTGGGGGCAGAGAAAGGTTCCCTGTTCCCTGCACAGTGTTTACTGCCTTTCACACCCACAGAACTGAGCTGTCTTCTTTAACAGCACATTTCCAGAGTATTTCCTGCATAAAAAGAGCCTTAAAACTGTGGAGCCCCTCGGTTCCTCTGCTTCAGCTCTTGGTGGGGAAGCAGGAAACAAGGCAAAGCCAGGGAGAGAAACACAAAGAGCAAATTAAAATCCACGCACCACCATCCATCCTGGCCAGCAGGAACGGGGAGCTGGGGAGGGATGGTGGTGATAAGGGATGCTAATCAGTGATGCTTCACAGAGCTGCCTCACTCTCAGAGCACACCCGTGATGAGCACCAGTGCCTGCACCAAAGTGTTGTACTTCACCGACCGCTCCCTCACCCCCTTCATGGTCAGCATACCAAAGAGGTGAGGCCAGCCCTTCC
>NW_026624284.1:0-6792 GCF_030028575.1 Malurus melanocephalus
TCGCCATAGAGACGGCGGCGCTTGATCGAGGGGGGAGTGGGTCCTGCTGCTCCTGTGGGGACGGGAGAGAGTGGCGGGATCAGCCCGGGATCCACAGGGAACGGGAGCATCCCGGGCTCCGCCGGGAGCGGGATCCGCTGGGAGCGAGATCCACTGGGAGCGGGAGCGTCCCGGGCTCCGCTGGGACCGGGATCCACCGGGAGCGGAATCCTCCCCGGAGCGGGATCCACCGGGAGCGCGATCACCCTGGGCTCCACCGGGACCGGGATCCGCTGGGAGCGGGATCCGCCAGAAGCGGGCTCCACCGGGAGCGGGATCACCCTGGGCTCCACCGGGAGCGGGATCCGCCGGTAGCAGGATCACCCTGGGCTCCACCGGGAGCGGGATCCGCCGGTAGCAGGATCACCCTGGGCTCCACCGGGAGCGGGATCCTCCTTGGCTTCGCCTGGAGCGGGATCACCCTGGGCTCCGCCTGGAGCGGGCTCCGGCCGCCGCTCTGCGCGTTCTCTCCGCTGCCCGCGCAGGTAAAGGCGCGCTGGGGAGGCGGCGGCCGCTGTCCCCCTCCCCTGGGCTGAGTCACGGCCGCGGTGGGCGAGGGGGTCGGGAGCCGTGACCCCCGGCCGGGCGTGGGAYGGACGGATGGAGGGAGGGAGGGAAGGGAGAGCTCCGGGGGACAGCTGGGAGCGGGGGACCGCTGGCTCCTGGCGGCCCTGGATTGAGCGGGGGTTGGATCATCTCCTGCTTGGGAAGCTGGAAACTCAAGAGCGGGTGTTGGCACGGCCGAATGGGGGCCGAGGCTGCCCCGAGGGTTCGGTGTCTCCTTCCCGGTGCCCCCGATCCCGCTGGATCCTTTTCCTTCTCAGCGTTCCCCCATCCTGCTGTGATTCCTTCCCCGGCCCCCGTCCTGTCGCTGTTTCCCCTTCCCTGCGCTGCCCCCATCCCGCCTTCTTGCTTCCCGTTGCTTTCCCTATCCTGCCCTCTAGTTTTCCTTCCCGGTGCTCCCTCGTCCTTCCCTCTGGTTTCCTTCTCTGAGCTCCGTTGTCCCGCTCCCTGGCATTCCCTGCTGTTCACATCCCGCTCCTGCTCCATTTCCTCCGAATTCCTGATCCTCATCCCCTGGGCAGCAGCTCCGGATGGGAAAGGGAGAGAAATGAGGTACTTCGGCCTCTCTGAGTCGGGATAACTCCTGGTTATTACCCCATCTCTCCTAAAATTCCAGCGGAACCGCTGCTGGATTCCTTGGGAGTTGGAGTAGGGATGGGTAGGGATGGATGTAGCGTTCAATAGCGGCGTTCAATCTTTTAGCGGCACATACAGAGCTATTAAATCGTATTAAAAATCACAATAAAGTTCGGGGCTTTGAAAGGAAAATACCAGGTTTTCCCTTCCTGGTTGTGTGTCAGCACAAGGGAACTCCAGTGCTCCAAGCTCTGATATTTCATCTTTAAGATCTTAAAGGTCTTTTCCAACCTTAATAATTCAAAGATTCTTAGTTCCCAGCATCACTTTTTTCTTTAAGTTTTCCATATTCAGTTGGATAATGTGAAAACAGAATGCACTTTAAACTCAGGTCTATTCTGGTTCTTATTATTGCTCAGTGCTAATATAAAATTACTTCAGAGCTTTTTGTTACAGTGTGTCTTCCTTTTTCATTTTGGCTGCTTATATATGCATATATATTATGTGAATTATATGTTTATGTATGTTTATTACAGTTTTATGGTTCTAATGCTCCATCGGAACAACTGAGATGAGACTGAAGACTTCCCTTTTAAAGGAACCAAAACATATCCTTTGTCACAGAAAAAGCACACAACATCATGTTCATTCTGAATAAACTCTTCAGAAAGTATCTCTTTATTGTTGAAGTTACAGTTAAATATTAATAAGTTGTAGGTGTTTTTTTTCTTTCTTCTTCCTTTATTCACCTTGTCACTGAGTGCCTTTCAGGACAGTGTTTTAAGAGATATTGAACACTTCTATATGATGTGGTGTTACTAAACTAGCACTTTGGGATGATAGTTGGATGTTTTGCACTTGTATTTTGCACTAAGACAGACCCTTCATTAACCCAGCATTTTATCCATGTTTCAATAACTTTACATTGTAATAAAAATTATCTTTTTACATGATAATTTGCTGTATTTTTGGCTGGATTTCTACCTGCTCTTCTAGGCATAAAAGGGCAAAAACCTGAAGAATAATATTTTGTTAATGTAAAATATTCCATGGAAACTTGTCAATATAATCTTCCTGTATTGTCCCTTCAGTTCTGCATAGCTGAGATGGGATATTTTGTGAGCTAATTTTTAATAGTTGAACTTTGCAGATTCCTTAACGGAATGAAACATAAGGAATTGGTGAGCTGTGTGGGATGGACCACAGCTGATGAGCTCTACTCGTGCAGCGATGATCACCAGATCATGAAATGGAACCCTGTGACCAGCGAGACCACTCGAGTGGTGAAGCTTCCAGATGATGTTTATCCCATCGATCTGCACTGGTTCCCCCGAGGGATTGGTGGGAAGAAGCAATCCCAGGCCGAGAGCTTTGTTCTGACTAGTTCTGATGGTGAGGCAATTTAAAATATTTATCATTTTACACCCCTTAGTGCTCGTGCCAGTCAAGCACAGGAGACATTATTTGGGGAGCAAGAAGCTTGGAGGATTGCTTGGGGTGTGGTTTTTCCCTTCTCCCCAAAAAAGCTGGAATTTTTTTCCCTCTGAATCCAGTTAGTGCTTACACGTAACAAAGGAGAATCTCAGACCTGAGAGATATTCTATAAAATAAGTGATATATTAATGAGATGAATTTTATTTTATAGTTCTAAAACAGTGGAATACATTAAATGAACACCCTGGAGGTGTTGGAGCAGTCTGATCTATGGGAGGTGTCCCTGCTGATGGCAGGGCTGTGGAATATGATGAGCTTTGAGGTCCCTCCAACCCAAACCAGTCTGGAATTCCATAATATTTTAAACAGTCTGTTCAGATAAACTGATTTATCCAAACCATACTTTTTCATCAGTGTCAAAAACCTTTTCCTTAGAAATCTTGCATTGGCAGAGACTTAGTGGGATGATTTTGCCAAAAGTTCTGGTCACTCAGGAACTTGCTTGTAGTGGTTGAGTTTGGCAGCTTAGATCAAATAATACTAAAATAATTTGATTTTAAAGTAATTCATTTGAATCACTGGACTGTTCATTTTTTCCAAGGCCTCCATTGTCTGCTCTTTGCTCCAGTTTAAATTTGATCTTCCTGGATTTAAGCAGCATCCCTTATTTGGGAAGAAAAACTTCCTCATCCTTCTGTTGCAATCATTAATAACTTTGGGTTTGGCTGCTGTGGATTTCTACCCCAGCTCCATCATGGAAGCAGGAATAGTTCTGATTTTAGCTATGAAAAACAATTTGGTGTTTTCTTTGTATTGTTATTTTCTTGTTTTGTGTTTTTAACAGAAGGTAACAGCATTGCTGTAATAATATGTAATGTAATTAATAATGTAATGCATAATTTAATATATAATTGATCATCTATAATTGTATTAATTATACACTCTGTATCTCTCGTTTAGGAAAATTCCACTTGATTTCCAAATCAGGAAGAGTGGAGAAAAGTGTGGAAGCACACAATGGAGCTGTACTGGCAGGAAGGTGGAATTATGAGGGAACAGCCCTGGTTACAGGTGAGCATTCCTGTATTAATGAGGGAGTTTGAAAATGAAAAGATTAATCTACTATTTTATCCCTTAATTATCACTGAGGTTGTTATCACCTTGCTTAATAGGCGTTAATTTTGCACTATTTCATTAATGCTATTTTGGCTTAATATTGTGTATTTTAATTAACAGAAGATCTAGTGAAAGTATTTCTCTTTTTTAGTTTATGTCATCCTATTTACTTGAAAATAAATGTTTTAATATCAGAGTGCTCAGATGGTTTTGTGGCTGTTCTGAACTTTAGAAAGGAGAATATTTTATTTATTTTTTTTAACTGTTGCAAGAAAAGGTTGTTAAATCAGATATAATATCCCTGCACCTTTGGGGTTTTTTAGCCAACTAAATTTACTGAGGCCTTGTTGATCTTGAATAGTCCTGTGCTTTTATTCCTTAATTATCACCAATTATCACCTGCAGCCTGTCTATGTTGATGCTGGCAGAGTGATGCAGCAATTCCTGCTTCTCTCTATATCTTTTTTGCCCTAAATCTTGTAGTTTTTGGCGGGTTTTTTGCCAAAATTCTCTGTTGGTGTTGAGGGGAGCTGCTGAAATTGCCTGTGCTGGAGTCAGACTCCTCTGCAGCCTCCTGCTGATGGAGCACAGCTGATTCCCCTGGCCCAACTCCAGCTCAGGCCACAAGAACTGAAGATAATTTGGGATCTGCTCATTTCCAGACTCTCAAACGCTGCTTCAAGGAACTCTGTCTGGCCTGTTCCTCTGAAATCCCACGAGGACGGAAATATTGTTCTTTTTAAAGACAGCTTTGCCTCAGGAACTTTTCCAAAGACACAGTCAAAACTGTCTTTTGAATCTCCTTTTTTTTTTATGAGCCTGCATGACACTGACACTTTTGGGGAGTGTGGGAATTCATCAGCACTTCCAGTTTACTCAGAACATCAACTGCTCTTGTACCATGACTGAACTTTCAGGAAGAAGAAATAAATCATTGCTGTAAATAAATCATTGCTACTGCATCACTTCAAATACAGTTATGGCTATATTTCAACAGCATCAATTTGCACAAATAAGGGTTTTAATTTTAATGGGTTTTTTTTAGTATTTTTAATTTTTTTTTTTACCATTTAAAAGCCGCCTTGACCAGATATAAAAGCCTGAAATGTGGTATTTAAATTAGCTTTGAATGGAAGAATCCATTAAGTTCTAGGTGCACCTTTCTCCTCATTTTTTTGAATCTGGGAGGCCTAAATTGAAGGGCCAGACATTTTAAAAGTGACAACACGGCAGGAAATCTGTGCTGTTAGTACAGCCCTGATTGTGCTGGTGGTGTTTAACAACTTAATCTTCAATAAATAAACGGAGTGATTTGGTAACACACAGCTCTGGTAGAAAACTGAGGCCATCCAAACAGAGTTATCTTCACTCTCACCATTTATCAACTGTGAAACCTCCACTTGAATCCATCAAATCTGCTCTGCTCCCTTGGGGCTCCCCAGACTCCTTCAAGCGGCCTCTGGGCCACTGAATGAGCCAAAAATACAGAATTTTGGATACTTAAGTAATGATTGACTAATAAATAATAATACTAATTTATAGTAATAAATAAATAATGAAGGAGCAGCTTCACATAAGACTTCAGGGATTTTCAGGAATGGAAAACTTGTTGATTGCAACAAAAGAACCATCCTAAATATTTTTCCTTCATAAACTTCCTACTGCATGTTTGGAAGACTGAATAAAAGGAATTTACCTGGAAGAAAATCTGGATTTATTTTAAACCATGTGTTTCCTGAGTAAATACAAATACATTTTCTTAGACTGATTATTGCATTGAATTTGCTGATTTCTCTGCTCGTTTTCAGTTGGGGAAGATGGCCAAGTGAAAATCTGGTCTAAAACTGGAATGCTGAGATCCACTTTAGCTCAGCAAGGTGAGTTCATTTGCTGAAAGTTCCATCAGGACTTGTTCATTTGGGTTATTCTGAAATGTATTTAAATTACGGACCCTAAATCTGGCAGGGATGGTTTGTTAAGAGTGTTATATGTAATTTATTAAAATGTTGCATTTGAATAAGATTTAAAAAAAAAATTCAAATTAAAATATTGCAGTATTTTTAGACAGCAGTCTCAGTCCCACCCTGAGGATTTGGTGCCATTTCACTGAAGATCCTCAGCTAAATTTTGTTTTTCAGACTTCATAGATTGTGCCCATGTGACCTTGTGACATTTTTGAAGAAACCACATGCACCTGGGGCTGGGTGAAATGTCAGACCCTTATCTCTTTCTGAAACAAATTATCTGAATTCTTTCAACCCGGGGAAGGCATTTTAACCACAGCAGTGAATGTAAAATGCATTTCAGTTCTTTTAAGGAAGTTCACGTGCACTTGCAGTGTTTTTCAGGTAAAAAGATAAACCAACTGAAGTCAAATTTAGAAAAAAATTAAAATTGAAGCATGCATTCTTTATTTCTCAGTTTATGTTGTCAATTTTTTGTGCTTAATTTGGCTTATTTGAGGTTTGAAAAAGTTTATAAGGTGAATTACATGCTGTAGTTTAAAATACAAATTTTAACTGATTTCTACAAGTTTCTGGTGCAGTATAAAAGCACAGTTGAGTGCCCATGGAATAACTGTCACCCTCTATTTGTGTTTTTAACATAAAATCATGTGAGGCCCTCAAATCTTTTTAAATTCAGAGTCAGAATCCCACAGATCCCTTTGTAAACCCTTCCATGCCTGGGATCAGGACAGGATTCTGCAGGAATGCTGCTTTTTAAGGGAGGTGTTTCATGTTCAAATCAATTTTTCCCTTCCTTCAGCATCTCTTGAGAACTGAAAGGATCCCCACTGCCAACATTCCTTTGCCTCTTTCCATTCCTTGGATTAGAAATAAAGGTTCAGGTTTGGGTTCTTGGGATTAGAAATGGTCAGGTTTGGGATTCTTTGGATTAGAAATAAACGTTCGAGTTTGGGGTTCTTTGGATTAGAAATGGTTAGGTTTGGGATTCTTTGGATTAGAAATAATTAGAATTAATGGTTCTCCTCCTTTGACAATCCAAAATCCTCCACAAACTCTTGGAATCACCAAAGTCACTGCTGTGGGGTGGGAAGAAGCT
>NW_026624284.1:7593-10947 GCF_030028575.1 Malurus melanocephalus
TTGGCAGTGTTTTCCCAAGCCATCCTTGTTAAGTGCAGAAGGAAATGAGTTAACTCAGCTCCTGCTGTTAAACCCTGGAAATTGTGGTTGAGTACTCAGCCTTCAGAAAAAAAAGGCAAACATTTGGTTTAAATAGAAAAAGTTCTGATTGTTAAATCAGCATCAGGACAACAAAAAGTGGAGTTTATTTCGAATTTCTGCTGCAGCTGGTGACAGAATTTATGGCATTTTCAACAGGAATTGCCAGGAGGAGAACAGCCAGTGCCACATTTATTTAATATATGTTGTGTTTCTGTGATTTGTCTCCTCTGATGCTTGACAAGTTAAGAAAAACCTTCCATAATTCTGTATTTTTTAAGTAATAAAATTCCCTGAAAGAAAACATAGGAAGTAGAGAAATATTCAGGAGCAAACAACACCAGGTCTCAATTTCGAGGGTGAAATTTGGGAGCTCAAATCGAGTTTAACTTTGCTCAAATCCCACTTTTCTCCCAGAATATTTCTTCCTCAAATCTCATTTTTCTGCCTTTCTTCCTTTTATTTTACAATAAAATCAGCTTTTTGCACGGAGAGGAGTGGGGAGATATTTTGATTTTCGGATGATTTTAGGACATCTGTTACAGCAGTTCAGTCGATTATCTTAAATCTCATCAAAATATTTCCATACAAAAATATTCCTGAGTCACTTTCAGTAATGGAATTTCATATGCCAAAATTCTCATTGAGAATTTTACCCTATAAGAACATTTTTAAACCTTTTGGTTTTTTATTTTATTACCRTAAAATTATATTAAGGATTGTTTATTTGAACGATTTTGATTTATTTGYTCAGTTTAATACTTGGAGATGCTCTTTACTGAATTTTTTAGTTTTATTTCAAGGAATCAAGTAGCAAAATCCTTTGATTTTTCTTCAGAGGAGACAAATCCTGTCCAATAATACGGAAAATAGTTGCATAGTTGGCAAGTCTTGTAATTTTTTTTCCCCTGCATGTTTTTCCATGTAATTTTTTGCTTTATTCTGTTTTCAAAAAATCCAATTTGAAACCTGGAACATGATTTTAAAATGGAACACTCAGCTTTATTCCAGGTACCAAATTCTGAGGGTTTCAGTGTAAAAAAGTTTCAGTTAATTGGGAAAAATCTTTTGAAGTCTGTGGGCCAGTTTTATTTAGTGTCATTTATTTTGGAAGTTATTTGTCTATGGGATGTTTTGGGGTTTTGCATGTGCAGCTAAACAAATAACTGTGGTAATTTTGGGGCCTGGAAAATCTTAAAAAGAATAATTTAGGTGCAGTAAGAAACAATTTTTACCCATGTTTATGCTATAACTTGGGCAAAAATAAATATTTTCTGATATCTCTTGGTGAGTATTATTTTGATTTTCTGTATGTTTGGAGTGACAGTTGTGATTAAAATTGCATCAGTGGAGAAAAACTGGATAAAAATACAAAATGCAGCTATTTCCTGTTGGTTTTCTGGGCCGGTTTGAAACTGTTCTCTTAAAAGTTTTAGAAATTGATAATGTGGAAAATGGCAAAAAATAATCAGAGTTGAGAAATGTGTAATGTGCATTTATAGAATATAGTATTAGCTACATAGATTTTTATATAAGACGTATAATTTATGCAATAATTGTTATATACTTAATGTGTTATTATATATTTCTATATCTAATATAGTTATATGAAATATAGAAGTGCATTAAATATGTAAGTATATATAATATATATAGGATATAATGTGTGCTATCTAATATATAATATATATTAGATATTGGTATATATAGCTATATGATTATATATTTAATCTGTTACACACTATTTTACCTTATCAAGATTATATTATATATATATAAAGCACAGTTATAATGTAATATAATACGATATAATATAAATAATATATTATTATATATGTTAAAAATACAGTATTAAAAGAACAGGTCTTGCTGTAGAAGTGAACTCATGCAGGGTTTGGTCAGCCAAGTTCCCTGGAATATTTTCCCTGTTTTCCAAGTTTTCCGTATTTTCCCTGTTTTCCATATTTTTCCTATTTTTTATATTTTCCCTGATTTCCAAGTTTTCCCTGTTTTCCATATGTTCCACATTTTCCCTCTTTCCCCTGTATTCCAAGTATTCTGTTTTCCCTGTTTTCTGTATTTTCCATTTTCCTTGTTTTCCATAGTTTTGGGTTTCCATATTTTCCAAGTTTTCTGGTTTCCCCATTTTCCCCGTTTCCCCCATTTTCCCTGTTTCCCCCGATTTTCCCCATTTTCCATATTTTCCCTGTTTTCCCTGTTACCCCATTTTCCCCATTTTCCCATTTTCCCCATTTTCCATATTTTCCCTGTTTTCCCCAGGAACTCCTGTGTACTCCGTGTCCTGGGCACCTGACTCAGACAAAGTTCTCTACACCTCAGGGAAGCAGCTGATCATCAAACCCCTCCAGCCAAATGCAAAAGTGTTACAGGTACCATTAATAATCTGATTAATTAATGGGATTTATTTACATAAGTAAAGCTAAAGAAGCCTTTCCCTTTCATTTGTTAAGAAGCAGTTGTTGAAAGTTTGATTTTAGTGCAGATTTTTCTGGTTTTAATCTCCCTTATCCAGGCTTAATTTCATTTATTTTTCCACTGAATCATAAAATCATTAAAAAACCTTCCAAGATCATCAAGCCTAATGAATGATAAATATTAAAAATCAAATTTTTTAACATTGTTGTATGTGTTTAATTGATTTTTTTTTCCATTTCAGTGGAAAGCCCACGATGGGCTGATTTTAAAAACCGACTGGAATTCTGTGAATGATCTGATTCTTTCTGCAGGGGARGATTGTAGATATAAGGTGAGTTCTGGTTCAATTTTATTTACACGGCCRAAAAACTTCTTAGGCATCCTGAAATTTTTGAATTTCAGCCTAGAAACCCAAAATTAAATTAAATCTTCAATTTTCAAGAAAAAATGTATCATTTRTAACTACAGCTCACTGTGTAGTCACTTTTTTTAAATACAAAATTACATTTTTTTTTAAATAGAGCAGAACAAAATTGGTCAAATGAAAGTGAAACAGAAAGAAAAATATGTATAAACATGGAAATGATTGTTTGAATTAATATAAGATGTGACATACCAAATTAGGGGGATAAAGCTGCAGTTTTCTGTTACAGGAACATTTGTGAATACCTCARAAATTTTTGAATTTGTATATACTGCATCCAAAACAGAAAATACTGTTTCTTCCCTTAAATACGAATTATTTTTAAGTGTGTTTTGTGCTGTTTCTGACATTTAAGTGTGTAATGGTATGAGAAAACACAAACATTTAAATTTAAATAACATAATTTTAATATAACA
>NW_026624284.1:11849-25627 GCF_030028575.1 Malurus melanocephalus
ATAATTATCTTGAAGGAAAATACTGAAATGCAGTTTTATTTGCAAAGTGCCAATTTACTGATTTTATCATGTTTCATTTTGATATCTACATATCTGTTCTGTAATTTAATTTCAGTTCTGCTCGTTTAATGCTTCACAGGATTTTGCTGGGAGTTTTGATGCAGACAGGTTTATTTCTTGTATAAAACTCAAATTATTTCCCTGGGTCCAGGGAAGCTTTGAAGATAATTTAAGTGTTGAGTAATAAATAATTCACATTCAGGACAAGAAATGGTGTGATTAATGTAAAATTTAATGTAAATTAAATGTAATTTAGTTTACATTAATGTAATTAATTAAAAGAAATGTAATTTATCCTTTAAATTACCTTTATATTGATATTGTATAGATATGAAAGCTTAAAATTTTGGAAGTGAACCGTGCAGTGCATTTATTTTCATTTTGATGGTGCTGAATTGTCCTAAAGTAGAGCACTATAAAATCCCAAAACATCTTGTTTTCTATGGAATTACAGCTGTGATCCCATTCCATTCAGCTTTAATCTTGTGCATTTGGCAGTGTCAAAAGAAAAGGTGATTTTTCTACACTGCTTTTATTATTCATGAACCTGAACTCTTTGTAGCTTAATAAAATTTAAAATATTACAGATGGGTTTCCCATGGAATTCTGTTGTTGAGCAATTTTTTCCAAGCTGGAATATTTTAATTTATTGGAATTGGCCTATTGGTGACTTCTGGAAGAAAATTAAAGCACTTGGATCACCTATGAAAATAGTTATTGAAAGAATTCTATCAATATTTCATTTTCTAAGGGGAAGAATTGACTGGGAACAGTTTGCCATCCTATTTCAGTTGTGGGAGATATAAATATTTCATATTTGTGGGAATGTGCTTGGATTTAGTCCCTTGAAAGATCCTTTTCTCTGTTTCCCAGTGGTCCTATGCCCTGGAGAAGCCCAACACAGGCAGCATTTTCAGCATTTCCTGGTCCATCGATGGCACCCAGCTGGCAGGAGCCTGTGGCAACGGCCACGTCATCTTTGCCCACGTGGTGGAGCAGCACTGGGAATGGAAAAACTTTGAAATTACCTTAATTAAGAGAAGAACCATGAAGGTAAAATCAATTCAGAGCCATCTGAGCACTGATTTTCATGCAAAATTGGTATTTTTTAATCTGTGTTCCCAGACACTGACTCACAACATTCACTCTCTGGGATAATAAAGATTTCCGTTCTTCCACATTTTCCAAATTACACATTTGGTCTTTTCAATATCAACTTCCTAAATTCCTAATTAGAACCTTAAACGATTTTTTTTTTCTTTTCCTGTAGGATTTGTAATTGGGACAAGTTGGAGCAGCAGCAGTGCTGGGGTGGGGTTTGGGGCAGTGGGTGGGATGTCGTGACTCAGTGTCTGGGAACACAGAGCACAAATCAGGTGAAAATTCCCATTTTTTTGCTCTCATTCCCAGACATCGACTCGTACCAGCTGCACTCTGGGAATCCTCTCCAGGGAATTTCAATTTTCYCAGAGTATGAAAAGGCTGAGGAAGTGTAGCTAACTTTGAGTCAGGACTCGTTCTTAATTCTGGTATTTTATTCCTATATATTTATGAAGGAAAATCCTACCAAAAAAAGTTGCAAATGGATTTTTTTTTCCCCGAGTATTACAATAGCAAAGTTAATTAGTGATGCTGTTGTGGACTTAGCAATTAATTAACATATCCTGGAGATGTTTCTGGGCTCTTGGAATAATTGAGTTCAGTCCTTGTTTTGCAATTGGTTGCATAGGGGAGAACATCAAGGAAGTTACCACCCTCAGAATGGTGACATCTTCAAAAAAAACCCAAAAAACCCCACAAACAAACAGGACACTGGTTTGTTTAAAGTATTCCCTTGGATTTTTAGCTTCTTAAAATCTCTGAGCTGAAAAATCTGTGTTGATTTGACACAAATTCTGATTTTCTTGAGCTGATTTTAAGTGAAATAGCCAAGACACAATGTGCTCACCCAGCCCGTTTCCTGAACTCCTTGTGCTTCCAAGTGTGGAATCATCAAAATTCCTTCTGGAGCTCTGCAGCATCTTCATCCCAGTCCTGGATGGTTTGTATGCCATCACTGAAGTGTTCATTTTAAATATTCAAATAATCAATTACGGAACATTCTTAAAATGAGGATTTTCAGGCCTCCACCMTCTGAGATGATTTGCTAATTTGACAAATGAATTTTCATTTTCAGGCCTCCTCCATTTCAAATTATTTTCAATTTTGCTAATTTGACTAATGARTWTYCCTTTCATCTCTTTTGTTTCCTGCYATGCCCATTTTCCTTTGCTCAGGTGCACAAYGTGGTGAACGACGCCGTGGATTTGTTGGAATTCCGGGACAGGGTGATCAAAGCCTCCCTGAATTATGGATATCTGGTGGTTTCCACTTCCCTTCAGTGCTACGTCTATTCGTGAGTAACACMAATTCCTCAGCTTCATCAAAATCTTGGAAAAGTGGCAGAAATTGGGTTGGAAGCGCAGTAATTAATTTATTTTTTAATTAATTCAAATTTTCCATGGATTTTTTGCCCAGTGAACAGTAATGCTGCTCTAATGGAGTCCAGAGAGGGACTCTCCAACCTCCAGACTTCAGAAATATTTTAATAATCAATTAATCCATATAAATATTATTTTACTGTTTATTAAGAGTCCTGGGGCAGCTGCTGCTGGTGTGAAGGGATGGAAAAATGAAGGCAGAAGTGTTACTCCATCGTTTTTGTGCTTAGCTTCCTAAATGCTCCTTGAATTTAAAAAAAAAAAAAATCTCCCTTTTGGGAATCTTAGATAATTAAAAATGTGTGCTTTTCTTGCTGAATCCAGCTTTATTTCAAATGTGTGAAAATTGGTGATTTTAATGCTGATTTTTGATATTTTCAGGACAAAGAACTGGAACACTCCACTGATCTTTGACCTGAAGGAAGGAACTGTGAGTTTGATTCTCCAAGCAGAAAGGTACCTGGCTTTTTAAAATGCTCATTATAAACATAATTAAATAAMATGAATAAAATAATTCATTTCTCCTGGAAAGTGATAATACATTTAAAGTGAACTCTTCCACACAGAACTTCCACAATATCTTGGAAATTTAAGCTTAGAAATGTTGGAAACTGAAAAAAACAATTGCAGGATATTCAACAACGCCCTTTCCATTATTGAAAATACAATTTTTCAGTGTTATTTATTTAATTTCTGTTTGTTTTTTGGGGGTTTTTTTGCAGACATTTTCTTCTTGTGGATGGTGGAGGGCTTTATTTATATTCCTATGAAGGCAGATTGATTTCCTCCCCAAAATACCCAGGCATGAGAACAGACATTTTAAATGCCCAGACGGTGTCACTGAGCAAYGACACCCTGGCAGTGAAGGACAAAGCTGATGAGAAGGGTAAAATCTGCTTTATTTATCAGAAAAATGCATGGATTTATTAGAAAAATTAATTCAAATTATGGGTCTTGCTTAAAATTAATTTAATAACTTCAAGAGAATGATGTGGCTCTGAACTTCCWGCCAATCTGCAGAATATTTCCAGAAAATACTTGAATAAGTTTTTGCTCCCTGGTGGGATTCTGCAGCCAATTTTMTTTCTTTCTAAACATTCACACCCATCAAATGGTGGGTTGAGTAGATCTGGTATTGGGAGCATGGATTTATTCCAAATTCAGGGTGCAAACTTTAATCAGCGCTCAGTGTCATTTCTGGAAATGAAAAATAGTGATGGGAAGTGGAAATTTAGTTTTTTATAAGATCCTTTTTTCACCAGAGTGTGAAAGTCACTGGTAAATCTCACGTGGAATATTTTATCCACTTGCATTGAATTATCCTCAGAAAAGAATGGAAAAAACTGTGAAAAACTGCTGAAATTTTATTATTGAATTATTATTTCAATGAATAAACCACATCATTTTGATTTTCAGTTATCTACATTTTCGAAGCTTTATCTGGGAAGCCACTGGGTGATGGAAAACCTYTGAGCCACAAGGTAAAGTGAAGGATTTCATGGCTTTATTTGRCTTAAAAATTAAGAATCACTCATGGGTTTCCTCAATAATGGCTTGAAAAACCCATTAAARGTTTTAAAATCTTAATTAGAAAAGAGCTTTTCAGCTCTGGCTGACTTTCAGTGCTTCGTGTTGTCTTCAGAATTGTTTTAATCTTCRTGAAATTTTGTTTATAAAACCACAGAATCGTGGAATGGGTTGGRTTGGAAAGGACCTTAAAAACATCTGAATTCCAACCCCATCAAATGCTTTATTCCACAGAGAAATCCCACACAAAGTGCCCTTCCAATTCTGTTTATCAGAGAATTTTGTGCCTTGTTTTTAGGAAAAAAATCAATTTGGTTGAATGTCCAAATGTAAAATCTCCAACACAAAAAATCAGAATTCTCTTCTCCATTTTCAGACAGAGATTGTGGAGATTGCTTTGGACCAGAAAGGACTTACAAGTGAGAGAAAAATCGCTTTTATTGATAAGAACAGAGATCTTTTCATCACTTCAGTGAAGAGGTTTGGGAAAGAGCAGAAGATTGTCAAAATAGGTGAGACAAATTCAAATTCGTGTTTGGCAGGATGCTAGCAGGGAAATGGATTTTTATCTAATACAAGAGACAACATTTTAATTAATTAATGTGAAAATGAGCTTGAAAAAAACCTTGTGGCTTTCATATGTTAGGGGTAGAAACAATTTTAGCACATTTTATCTAAATTTGGGTAATTTCTCTATCAGTTCTATGCAAAGCAGCTGCTGTTAAAATGCAAACTTGGGGTTAAAACCTTAGGAAAGCAACTAAAAATTGCTAAAAACAATAATGCTAAAAATTGCTTGAAGAATTCCCTTTATTTGGGAGTTTCTCATGGAATTGTGTTATTTTTTTTTTCTGTAAATGAAGGGACAATGGTGCAGAGTTTGGCCTGGAATGACACTTCCAACATCCTCTGTGGCATTCAGGATTCCAGGTTCACGGTCTGGTATTATCCCAACACTGTTTACGTGGATAAAGATCTCCTCCCAAAAACCCTGTATGAAAAAGATGCCAGGTAATCAATCATTTTTAATCCAAATAAAATTTATTTTAATTATTTCACTCTTTCCTTAACAGGTTGTGGTTGGGGGAAGTAAAAGCCAGGGTTGCAACTTTGAAAATTCTCTTATCTCGTGGTTGGGAAATGAAGGAAATGTGTTTTAGAAGGAAAATKATAAAGTTTGGGGTTGAAATAATGATGCAGAGTTTAAAAGTAGAGCAGAGTCTTGAAGTAAAAGCAAAATTTGAATTCTTTCCCATGAAATACTACCTCAGTTTTCTGTAAAAAACAGATAAGACTTGTTGAAATTAGGTTGGAAACTGAAAGTAGCAAAATACCACGACCCAAGTTCAATTCTTTCCTGTAAAATGTTCAATTCTTATTGAACGTTCGATTTTTTCTTGCAAAAACAAATGAATATTCGCTAAAAAATGTTCAATTCTTGTAAAAGCGAATGAATATTCACTGAAAAATGTTCAATTCTTGCTGAAAAATGTTCAATTCTTATTGAATGTTCAATTCTTTCCTGTAAAAAGAAGTGACTATTTTCTGAAAAGTGTTCAATTCCTATTGAATGTTCAATTCTAATGCTCAATTCTTATTGAAAGTTCGATTTTTTCCTGTAAATAGAAATGGATATTCAATGAAAAACACTCAATTCTTATTGAACGTTCAGTTCTTCTAAAAACAAATGAATATTTGCTGAAAAATGTTCAATTCTTGCTGAACAATGTTCAGTTCTTATTGAACATGCAATTCTTTCTTGCAAAAACATGGATATTTGCTGAAAAGCGTTCAATTCTTATCGAACGTTCAATATTTTCCTGTAAAAACAAATGAATATTGGCTCAAAAATGTTCAATTCTTCTGGAAAAATGTTCAATTCTTACTGAACGCTCAATTCTTTCTCGCAAAAACAAAGGAATATTCGCTGAAAAATTTCAATTCTTACGAAATGTTCAATTTTTTCATGTCAAAACAAATGAATATTCACTGTTTTTTCTCTCTGCTGGCAGTGAATTCAGCAAGAAGCCGCAGATTGTGAGTTTTGTGGGCAGCCAGGTGAGGATCCGCAGGGCAGACGGGTCCCTGGTTCACCTGCACATCTCCCCCTACCCCTCCATCCTCCACGGCCACGTCAGTGCCTCCCACTGGGAGGAGGCAGTCAGGCTCTGCCGTTTTGTCAAGGTAAAGCTGATTTTTGGGGTATTCAGGTACATTTCATGGAGTATTTATGGTTTTTTATAGTGTATTTACGGTTTGAAGTCTTCTTGTAATAGTGGTCCTGCTAAAGGATCCACAGCAAATGTTGCATCTCATTTCCGTCCTGCTTTGTCCCTCATTTTTTTGGGGCTGCTCATGGAAAATTTGATGATTTTCTTAATTCCATAATATACATAATTTCAAAATCAATTCTTATTTTTAATCACACCAAAGTCCAGTTGGATCGAACTGAGGTGCTCACATAACTCAGTAAAAAATTTAAATTTTCAGGACTAGGCCTTAATATAACCAATTAAAAGTKACAGCTCCACCATTTCCTGTTCTTTTTCATCTTTTATTTCACTTCTTTTTATTTTTTTTTCCTTTTTCATTGCTTTCTTTTGTATTTATTTAGACAACAGCAACAGATGAGGTGAGTGTGGTAGTTTTTCAAACAACAAAATCCCTCCAAACCCTCATTCCCATTTATTCCTAGAAAATTTAGCACTTTTATYGTGACTTTAAATGTGTATTTCAGATATTTGTGTCATTGAATTATTAAATTAATGCACATCCTGATAATTTGGATTGTATATTTATAATTTAATGTAACAGAAGCTTTATTTTCAGTGTCCACATCACATGGACTAACAAATCAAAAATTAAACTTTTCTTGTCTGAATAGAGTTTTAGATGTGGTAGCTTAAACTATGGTAAAATATGGTTTATTGGTKTGTCATTGTCATAATGTTGGCACTTGAAAATACATCAGAAATACCATTTGAGATCTTCCTAAAGTGATTTTGAGTTCATGGAGTTTCTTAAGATTGTATAAAAAAGCCACAAAAACCAATAAAAGGATCTTTAGGATCTTCCTAAAAGTGATTCTGAGTTCATGGGCCTTCCTCAGGATTGTATAAAAAAAAAGAAAAAAGCCCCACAGAAACAGTAAAAGTAATAAAAATAATAATTTTGAATGTCATTTTATTGCCATTAAGTTTTCTTATTCCTGGTTCTGAGAATTAATTAATTGTTTTGTAATAAGAGACTGAGACCACAATGCCATAAATGGCACACAGAGAAATGTRTTATTGCCCAGAATTTTCAGGCCTCGTGTGCTTCCTTTCAGAAGTCATTTGTGACGTGATAACAAATGTTTGAAGGTTTAGAAATGGTTTTTATTTTGAATTTCAGGATCARACCCTGTGGGCTTGCTTGGCTGCCATGGCAGTGGCCAACAAGGACATGACCACAGCTGAGATCGCCTACGCRGCCATCGGCGAGGTAAGAAAACACTGTTCAACCCCAACTAAACCACTCCAAAACTGAATTTCTTGCTSAATTTCCCTTCTGTCCCCCTCGTGAGCAGATTGACAAAGTGCAATACATCAATTCCATCAAGGATCTGCCATCCAAGGAGTCCAGGCTGGCTCACATGCTGCTGTTCAGTGGCAACACGCAGGAGGCTGAGACCCTCCTGCTGCAGGCAGGMCTGCTCTACCAGGCTATTCAACTCAACATCAACCTCTACAACTGGGACAGGTAGGATTTCACCCTTTAAAATACGTTTTTCTCATTATTTCAATCAATTCTTTTATTGCTGACTCATTTTTTATCTTTTCATCACCCATAACTTTAAAAAAAATAAATTTAAATCGCAGCTTGACGGTAACCAAAACCAGCGACATTTTTGTGTCGTGTTTAGAAAACACAAATATTTGGTGAGAAAAGGCCAAATTATTCCTGGAAGCATTTTGAAATAACATTTTGCTTTCTCACCAGTGTTAGCACAGAGGAGTCCTCAGTGATGCCCCAGACTGGCTGTGGAATTTGGGCTGCTCTGAAATGTCTTGTTGCTAAAAATAGAGCTGTGGCTACTCAGGCTCCCAGCTTTGTGTGGGTGGAGAAAACAGCAATTAGGGCTGAGAAAACAAAGGAGGAATTTCTCCTTTAAACAAAGCTCCCACGTTTTCTGACAGAACCCTCAGASCTGTTTACTCCTCATTTCTCTGCTATTAAATTCATACATTTAGGCAAAAGGTTGATTTTCCCCCACAAATCTGTGATTTTTGTTTGTTGCCTGTGCTGAAGCTGGATATCAGGAAAAGGATATTTTTTTGTTCCATGTATCATCTAAAAACTCTCTGTATATCAAACATAAAATRTTTTTAAGCCATTGAGAAGAACCCTGCTGTAATGGATAAATCTTTCCCACTATATAATATTTATAAATATTACATAGAATATATCATAAATAGGTATTATGAGTGTTCAGAACCTATTTCTGACTATAAAAAGGTTATTAAACATTATTATTTTTGCTCTTTTTGCTAAACTCTGAAATATTCTGCATTTCCTTAAAATAAAAAGCCTCCTGTGGTCACATTAATGACATGGCGAGGTTGTCAATGGAAACAATTGTTGGATATTTTTCCTCACTGGCTGCTCTGAACYTGCTGATCCCACTGGGGAAGGGTTGGATTTGGGATCTGTGCCCCCAAATTCCCAGGATCTGCCCCCAGAGCCTTCCCCCATCCTGCCCAGCCCATTCCTGCTCTTTCAGAGCCCTGGAGCTCGCTGTGAAGCACAGGACACACGTGGACACTGTCCTGGCCTACAGACAGAAGTTCCTGGAGGATTTTGGCAAAAAAGAAACCAACCAAAGATTCCTGCAATATGCACAAGGTGTAAGTATCCCTGGGGATTGTTCTGCTGCTTCMCACTCAGCTTTGGGGCAAATTGGGGAGGGTCTGCACCTCTGTTCTCCTGCTCTGGTTCCAGTGTGAACAGAAAAGGGAGRTTTTGGCAGCTGCTGGTTAGGAATGGCTGTGTTTGGGTTTTATTTGAAGGCACAGATAGACCATGGATATCCACAGATACACAATATATTGAATATCTGGCAGAATTTAATAATTTCAATGCACAACTGAAGGCAAAGTTGTTTGCTGTGAACAGGGAGATGAGCTTCACCAGGGTTCCACATGGCTCTCTGATGATTCTGATAGATATTGGAGATAACCCTGATTTTCTTAAAATCCATGGAAATCCCCTCGTTTTTCTGATTGACATTGGAGATAATCCTGATTTTCTTAAAATCACGAAAATCCCCTGATGTTTCTGATAGATATTGATAATCCTGATTTTCTTAAAATCCATATAAATTCCCTGATGTTTCTGATAGATATTGGAGATAATCCTGATTTTCTGAAAATCATGGAAATCCCCTGATCCATTTCTTTTCTTGTCAAGCATTTTTGGGAAGCAGCAACTCTTGTCCCCCCAATTTTGGACYGGGATATTGTTAACTGAGGTTTCACTGACACAAAACATGGCCAGAAAATACCAAATCTCTGCAGCTGGAGCAATGCCAGGATAAAGTTACACCATTTCTTGATGGAGAAGGGTAATTCCAAGCAGAAATCTGATTTCTGCTGGAGCTGATAACTGSTTTGAAATCCAATCAGCTTCCTTGGAGGAGACATCTTCATGAATTATTGATCCRGGGTAAATTTTCAGTAACAGGACACTGATGTCATGGCATTGAATTAGAAGAGGGTTATTTTTGTGTTCTGTTCCCAGACACACTGAGATGTTGGGGATTTATTAAAATATCTCCAGCTTGGTTTATTTTAAAGGTGGAAGCTCAGAACTCGACTGTGCTTTCATATCTTTCATGAGTAAATGTCAAATACTTGATACTCTGTAATTTTATTTTCAAATTTGCTGGTGAATAACTGACCTTTCTCTGATGCTGAGCTCTGTGTGTTTAATTTTTCTGTTCTTGCAGCTGGAAGTGGATTGGAACAAAATCAAAGCCAAGATAGAGATGGAAATTGCTAAAGAAAGAGAACGAGCAGCAKCCAGCTCTGCAGGGAGGACCAGTGTTACTGTGCAGCAATAATTGACATTTTGGGCACCTTTCAAATGCTGCTTCACTCTTTGGTGCTGCCTTGTGCTGACAAATATTTTAAAAAGCCACAGCAAATGTTTTGTGGGCCACAGAAGTGAGAATTCCTTGATTTTCACCATTGGGTGACACACGGGATGAATGATTTCCTTTCATTTTGAGCTGGGTTTATGTTCTGGTGCCACTGAGTGCTGCATGTATGAGGGGAAAAGGGAATTTCCTGTTTCTCTCTTAGTGGCTTTGAAATTTTCATTGCCATTAAAATCCTTTAACCTGGCTTGCCTCAAATGAAGTCCCAGTTTAAGCCCCAATTTAAGCAGTTTTGTGATTTCTGCAGCATCTGAGGCCTCTCCAGACTCGTTCAAATTGCCCTGAAACAAATTTAGCAAACTCAAAGTGCTGAAAACGTAAAAAAAAACGGAGCTTGAGCCCCCAAAGTACAAATATTTCTCTCACAGTTATGGTAATACATCCACATGAAGTAAATTGTTTAATAAATTATTTCAGATGATTTCAGCAGCTCACGTTTGTCACTGAGCAAAGCATTCAGCAGTGAAAGGTATTTTCTTGTTTCAAATGCTTAGCAATATGCTTTTAGGGTTGTTGGAAGTGACAAACAGCATTTGTAGCATCTGATCTGTAAAACTGACATTTTAAATAAGTATTTCCTGTATTTTTTTTCTGCTTGATTTGTAAATATTTTTTTTACATTTGTGTTATTTYATCAAGATACATTTTTCTTTGTTTTACACGCAGAGCTGGCTGCACTCTGCAGAAACCCTTCATGTTGTAAATATATRAACAGGTTCTTCACCACTGACAGGGTGTATTTTGTATTTTTCAAACGTTTCCATCCAAATGTTCAATGTTTGTACAGACAGCAAATCCCTTCTGCTTTGTAAATCATCCTGTGACCCTTCCTTGCATAATTCATCAATTCCTTCATAAAACCAAATAAAAGGTTGAGGTTTTTAATGTGTCTGAGAGCTGCTTCATGAGGGGATCTCTGCTAAAGGAAGAATATTTGGGGTGTTTGAATTCTGTTTGGAGGTGATGGGAGTGGGTTGTTAATTCTGTTTTTATCTCACACATCCAGACCTGAGTATTTTGGTGTTAAACAGAAAACAAAGCAAAATATTTTGGGAAAGCACTTTTATTCCTCATTTTCACCGAGTTCTAAACACAATTACGAGCTTGGGGTAGGAAATCTTAATTTCAGAATATTCTTRGGAGAAAACATTTTTTATTTGGCTTTTCTGGGATTGTGGCAGGGATTTTAGAGATTGTAGTTCCAAGGGAAGGGCCATCCATCTGTGCCGAGTAATTTGGAGCTGATTTTTCTAAATTTTGCATTGTATTTTTGCCTGTTTTCAGTTCTTTCAGTATTAAGTAAAAAGGAAGAGCAGAAGGATACAGATGTTTCAGGTGTGTATTGGTTACATTATTGCACAGAACAAGAAATGGTTTTAAAACCCTCTTTTAAAAATAAATAAATAACCCCTTMTTTAATTACTGCTAGATTTAAGTAATCAACCAATTTAAGAAACAGATTAATTAACATGATGAAAATTCAGTTGTTTGGGTGTGGTTGTGATGGATGAAACACCAAAAATAACTTAAATTTTGCCACTGCAAAGTGGGAGTTGAGTTAATCTACTTCATTTAACCTTGAGCACCATAAATTCTCTCAGTTATAAAAAGGGTGATTGAAAAATTCATCTTTAAGTGAAAAATAAAGTCTTGAAGTGAGATAAAGGTAAAAGCTCAGGTGGGTGTTTAAAAACTGCATATTTTTCATAGTTCAGAGGAAAAATTTTAAAATATCTTTTGTTTTCTGGTATTTAAGGCAATARAAACTTTGAAATCTGGATTTGTCTGTGGCATTTTACCCTTTGGGACTGGAATGGGAGGAAGGTTTGAATCATCTGACGTGAAAATTGAATTTTACAGATTATGTGGAACCGTTTCCTGCAGAAATACTGGTRATTGTTGCCTTACTCACTTCAGAATAGTCAAAATTACAAAGAAGCAATAATGGAAAAGCTTGAAGCTTTCTAATATTTAATTCTGACGTTTTAATATATATTGATATAAATACAGAGAATTATAAAGTTTGTTTTACCCAAGATGAGGGAAGTTGGAGAAAAGCAATTTACTATTTTTTATATTGTATTTTATGTCTTTTATATTGATTTCCCCTTTTTAAAAATTAAACATAGACATTTTGAAACCTCCATTTCTTAATTTTCATGATAGCAGAGATGATATTTTATTCTGCAGGGGATGGGGAAGAATCAGGGAGAAAAAAGATCCTTATGAACTGACCACATGTAAGAATCTCCATTTCCAAAGTTGATTTTTATTGATGCTTTTTTATTGATCAGTCAAGAATTACCCTGTGGTATAAAAATTTCCAATAGTGGAATTTAACCTGTTAATTTTAGTTCAGGTGCCTTTGCCCTGCTGTAAAAGTTTTGGGAAATAGGAAAGTCTGGTACTTTCAGGGGAAGAGAGGGATGAGTCTGCACAGAATTTGGTTGTACAAAAATTAAAATGTTTCATGATTTCTGTGGYTTTCCTGACGGGTCTGAAAGAATTTTTTTTTTCCTTATAGAAAAAGATATTTGTGGTAGTTGGAACCCTGCAATTTGGAAATGCTCTGATCTGTGTTTTAAATCAACCTGCAGGATTTCTTTCAARAGAGAAAGGGAAGGGCTCGAGGCTGCAGCTCTGCACTGACCACCTCGCTTCAGATGCTCAATTCCAGCTAGAAAAGGGCAAAAAAAAGAAGAATTTTCTGAAACCTTGGGGCACGAAGCAGTTCCGTTGTCAGGAGAGTTCAGGTGAGSTGGTGGGGACGCTGTAGGGAGAATTGAGGAGGAAACGAGGCACTGGCAGCTCGTTGGGGTGGGGTGGAGGTGCTCTCTGCCTTCCCTTGGTGTTCCCCTCGTTCGAGGGCACSTCCCGGGGATATTTATTTCCCTTGGGGCAGGAGGGTCCCAGGTCACCCCAGTGACATCAGGACGTGCTGATGTTTTATTYTAGCGGATTTTGGAGGGGTTCCCTCCTTTCCTGCTGCCCACACCAAGGTTCCGCTGTGGGATGCCAGGGTGACAGCCTGGTCCTGCTGTCCCCAAGCTGCCACATCCCCCTGGCACCCGTGGGTGTGGCAGGAGTGAGGGTCACCCAGTTGTGTCCGTGCAGCTCAGTCCCACAGCTGAGCGATCCCAAAATTCCCGGGGAACACGAGCCGCGGCAGGGGGATTTGGGAATGCTGCACCAAATCCACGCAGAGCGTGTCCTCGAGCTGCACGGGATGTCCCCAGGTCACCTTCCTGCTGCAAGTCCCTGCAGGACTGTGCCATGTCCCTGTGAGGAGCCCTGGTGTCCTGCAGCRTGTCCCATCCCTCCGTGGGCCCTGGAATCCCGCACGTCCCAGTGCAGAGCCGGGATTGTCCACGAAGTCACCGTGCGTGGGGAGCCCTCGGGGGATCCCCAATGTCCCTGGGACGTGTCCCGCAGGTCACCCTGCTTTGGGGATCCCCAATGTCCCTGGGACGTGTCCCGCAGGTCACCCTGCTCCGGGGATCCCCAATGTCCCTGGG
>NW_026624284.1:27467-30871 GCF_030028575.1 Malurus melanocephalus
TGACACCTGAATCTGCAGCTTAAAAAGGGCCACAGCAGCGTCAGAGCAGGAGGTGACAGGTTGGGCCTGCTCTTGTGCAGGCACACAATGACATCTTCTTCCTTCATTTGTGTTTGGTTTTATTCTTGCCATTAAGATTTCCCAGGTCTCTATGTCACCCAGCAGTGCCACCCCTGGTGTCCCAGTGCCACCCCCACGTTCACAGCCCCCATGGGTGCTTTCTGATCACCTTCAGCTCCATTGCAAAACTCCAGAGCAGAGAGAGCTCTGATCCAGTCATGGAAAAGCTGACTAACCTCAAACATGGCAAAAGCTCACCAGACCTTTTGTGCTCGGTTTGCTTCGAGGTGACCCTGCCAAATCTGATAGCAGCTGCTGACCCACCTACGTGGCCGTCACGTGGCACAAATTTATTCCCTTTGTGCTGTTTACTCGCCTGGTGATGATTTCACTGCTGAGAGCAGCAAACCACCCCCTGCTGCCAGCCCCAGTTTGGGGTCATCTTGGTAACTCCCATTTTGGAGTGCTCAGGAACAAAAAAAAGGGGGAAAAAGTTCTCAGTTGTGGTACAGAATTTGAGGAAGGAGGAAAAAGGTTCTCAGCTGTGGTACAAAGTTTGAGGAAGGAGGGAAAAAGTTCTCGGCTGTGATACAGAGTTTGAGGAAGGAGGGGTTTGTGGTGCTGGGCTTTTGGCAAACGAGCAGAAGCTGCTGTTTATTTCTGCWTCTGTTCCCTCACTTTTTGGGATATTTCTCCCTGCAGAAGGGTGCTGGAGCTGGGCAAGGAAGGCAGGAGGGGGCCAGCAGTGGGTGCAGCCCCAGCTGCTTTAGAGCTGAGCACACAGGGGTGGCTGTGGGGAAATTTTGGGGTCTGGTCCTCATCCCTGCCCACAGCCAGCAGGATTTGGGATGCTCTGCCCCAGCTCCCTCAGCAGCTCCCGTTCTCTCCGGATCTGCAATCACTGATGGGATGTTTTGGAGGTGATGGTGAGTGAGCAGAGGCGCCTGGTGAAAGCTGCCGTGCTGTTAATAGAGCTCAGCTTTTAACAGCATTTCTGCCGAGCTGCAGCTCCCTCCAGCTCCATGAAATATTCAATCGTGGGCACAGCTCGTTAAAGGCAGCCTTTGGGCCGGCTCTGTGTGCTGTGAGCTGCAGGAGTGGCTCAGGATCAGCTCCCTGTCCCACCAGACAAGAAAAGCGTGGCTGGAGGGAGCAGGGCACAAGAAAGGATCAGGATTGAATTCCTCTGTCCCCCTCCCATTCCTGGGACAGGACCAGGAGTTCTGAGCAGGAATAAACTCATCATCATCATCATCATCATCATCAGTGGCCAAATCCTGCCTGCCCCATCCCAAAATCTCTCTCCAAGCTGCAGCAAATCCTTTTTGAGGCTCCCTGGAGTCAGGTAAAATCCAGAGCCTCCGTGCTGTTTCTGGGAAGGAATTAAAGATGATTTTCTCCAGGTTTGCAGGGGATGGACAACTATCGATCCTGCAAATGACCCCTGCAGACACCCATCGATCCCCTCGGAGCAGCAGATCATTAAGGCTCGACTTCCAGATGGTTCAGGTGCTGCCAAAGTGCTGACATGGCAAAATGACCRTTTTCTGGTGTAATTGTCCCTGGGACTGTTGGGTTTGGGGAGCTCCAAACTCTGAAACTGCCCCATAAATTCCTCTTTGTGCAGTGGTGCTTCACATCTGAACTTCCTTTGGTTTATTTTCCCTCAAATATGGGAAAACTGCTTAGGAAAAACCATAATTATCACCCGGGGTTTGTCTTTCGGGAAGAGTCTGAAAGGCTCACGTGTTTGGAAGGTGGAATATCCCGTGGGTTGATGGAGGAGCTTTGGATGTTGATAGGAACAAACTCAGCACTGTCAGTGCTCATCAATGGTAATTTAATATCTGATAGATCCATATATATATATGATCTGATAGATCCATATATATATCCATATATCTGGTGATAATTGAGGCCTTTATAGGAATTATGGAGAAAATGGCTGCTGCACTGAAGGTTGGATGGAAAATCTGTGGCTGCCACATCTCTGGAATTATTTAAGGCCAGGTTGGAGCTCCCTGGGATANGCCCCGGGCCCCGGCCGCCCGTCATCCCCGGTGCGCTCCTCGCCGCCGCCCGCGGCGCCGCGCTTTATCCGCGCCCGGCGGGGGACGATCCGCATGAAATATTGATGGGGCCATTTGGCCGCGCTTCACAGCCTAATGGGSCCGGGGCACGGGGCCAGGCGCGGCCTCAGCCCGCGGGGTCAGCGGCGGCATGGCCCCGGCACCGAGCTCGGCCCTGGTGTGCCCCCGGTTTAGCGCTGAGCCCCGTGCGGGGAGGGGGCCCTGACAGAGAGAATCTGTGCGGGAGGACACGGGGGGCAGCGGGAGCCGGGGGGGACTGAACCCGCGGATGGGGGCATGGGCAGGAGCCAAGGATGCGGGGATGAGTAGTACCCAGGATGTGGGGATGAGGGATACCCAAGGATACAGAGTGAGGAGTACCTAAGGATGCAGGGATAACTGGTACCCAAAGACATGCGGGTGAACCTGAGGATGCAGGGATAAGCATCAAGGAAACAGGGATGTGTGGTACCCAAGGATGCAGGGATGTGCATGGAGCAATAACTGAGGATGTGGGGCAAACCCAAGGGTGCAGGCACGAGCAGTACCCAAGGATGTGAGAGTGAACCCGAGGATACAGGGATGTGTGGTACCCAGGGATGCAGGGATGAGCAGCACTCAGGGATACAGGGATGAATGGTACCTGAGGATGCAGGGATGAGCAGGACCCAAGGACACGAGGGTCGTTGACACCTGAATCTGCAGCTTAAAAAGGGCCACAGCAGCGTCAGAGCAGGAGGTGACAGGTTGGGCCTGCTCTTGTGCAGGCACACAATGACATCTTCTTCCTTCATTTGTGTTTGGTTTTATTCTTGCCATTAAGATTTCCCAGGTCTCTATGTCACCCAGCAGTGCCACCCCTGGTGTCCCAGTGCCACCCCCACGTTCACAGCCCCCATGGGTGCTTTCTGATCACCTTCAGCTCCATTGCAAAACTCCAGAGCAGAGAGAGCTCTGATCCAGTCATGGAAAAGCTGACTAACCTCAAACATGGCAAAAGCTCACCAGACCTTTTGTGCTCGGTTTGCTTCGAGGTGACCCTGCCAAATCTGATAGCAGCTGCTGACCCACCTACGTGGCCGTCACGTGGCACAAATTTATTCCCTTTGTGCTGTTTACTCGCCTGGTGATGATTTCACTGCTGAGAGCAGCAAACCACCCCCTGCTGCCAGCCCCAGTTTGGGGTCATCTTGGTAACTCCCATTTTGGAGTGCTCAGGAACAAAAAAAAGGGGGAAAAAGTTCTCAGTTGTGGTACAGAATTTGAGGAAGGAGG
>NW_026624284.1:31821-36589 GCF_030028575.1 Malurus melanocephalus
CCCCTGCAGACACCCATCGATCCCCTCGGAGCAGCAGATCATTAAGGCTCGACTTCCAGATGGTTCAGGTGCTGCCAAAGTGCTGACATGGCAAAATGACCATTTTCTGGTGTAATTGTCCCTGGGACTGTTGGGTTTGGGGAGCTCCAAACTCTGAAACTGCCCCATAAATTCCTCTTTGTGCAGTGGTGCTTCACATCTGAACTTCCTTTGGTTTATTTTCCCTCAAATATGGGAAAACTGCTTAGGAAAAACCATAATTATCACCCGGGGTTTGTCTTTCGGGAAGAGTCTGAAAGGCTCACGTGTTTGGAAGGTGGAATATCCCGTGGGTTGATGGAGGAGCTTTGGATGTTGATAGGAACAAACTCAGCACTGTCAGTGCTCATCAATGGTAATTTAATATCTGATAGATCCATATATATATATGATCTGATAGATCCATATATATATCCATATATCTGGTGATAATTGAGGCCTTTATAGGAATTATGGAGAAAATGGCTGCTGCACTGAAGGTTGGATGGAAAATCTGTGGCTGCCACATCTCTGGAATTATTTAAGGCCAGGTTGGAGCTCCCTGGGATARGGAAAGGTGTYCCTGTCCATGGCAGGGRGGAATGGGATGGGTTTTAGGATCCCCTCCATCCCAAAGCATTCCAGGGTTCCATGATAACCAAGCACAGCCTGCTGGGAACTCCTCCAGGGCCAACTTCTGTAAAGTTTCTGTAAAAACTTGCAGTGAAGCTCCTGAGGAAGCCCATCCCTCAGCAGGGAGCTCAGGGAGAGCTCTGAACTGCTGAAATGAAACCCCCAAAGCCGAGCTGTTTGTCCAGCACATCTGTAACTGCAATAAGGCTCAGAACGAGGAGATGACTCTGCATATGTGAAAATGTAAAAAACCCCAACAGCCATTACCTCACGGCTCAGAAATCTCCACTGCCAGCAAATGTTTGCTGTTGGATTATTTAAAAAGCAGGGGAAGTGAGAGAGAGGGGCTGAAACCCCCCTGGGCAGCTCCAGTTCCTTCCCAGGCTGTTGAAAAGTTTGGGTGTCCTCCAGAAATGGAATGTGCTCTCTGTAATCAATCAATCAAATCCAATAAAGAAATAAAATTTATTCATTATATTTATTTCTATATTTCATGTACACAATATAGATTTATTTAATACCATTTTYTCCAATAGATAAAAGGTGGGAATATCACAGGGCAATAATATTGATGTCAAGGTGTTGTCAGGCTTCCAGCTTGCATGGGACACTTGATTTATTGTTCTTTATTCCTTCTGCTAAACAGAAGCATTACAAAGATTGGGTCAGACTGGTTTTCCCCTTGCAACTATTCCTCAWAATTAGGATTTTCATCCCCTGACTGCGTGGAAAGGCTCCCACTCCTGCAATGACTTTGGCTGAGGGTTTTGGAGTTACAAATGATGAGCATCTCTTCCTAAAAGGAATGATTTGCTGTTTTCCCTTTGAATCAAATGATTTAATTCCTAAAAATGATGCCAGAATTAATCTTTGATCCCACAGCGTCCATATCCAGTCCCTCTGCAATCCAGGGAGGAGCTGAGTGACCACACAGGGGTGGTGTGGGAGCAGCTGGACACAGAAATCCTAAAAGGATGTTTCACTCGAGGGCAATTTGTCACACTTGGAAGGATCCCCGTGCCGGTTTGGAAGAACCAAAACCTTTTTCTTTTTAAAATCTTTTGGGTTTTTTTCCAGAGAGCAGCGTTTTTCCTCGTTAGTCATCGCTCTCCTCCAGAGGCAGCCGCGGCTCCTGCCGTGATTTCACCGCGCTGTTATTCACAGCTCAGCCCCAAAGCTCAGCCCCAAAGCTCTCCTCGGGGTTAAATATAGCAGCATTTGGGATTGTTTCCCAGCGYCCTGCTCCCACACGAACCGCATGAGTCAGGAGAGCGATTCCCAGCGGGACCATCCCGGTCCGGCCGCCCCGAGCTCGGCCCGAGAGCGGGAGGGACACGGGAGGGACCGCGGGCACCGGGGATGCTCGGACGGAGATCCCGGCGGGATCCCGGCTCGTTCCTGACATCCCAGGAATTCCAGGTGATCCCGGCGGGATCGTCCGGGTATCCCAGCTCATTCCCTGACACCCTACAGGGCAATTCCGGGTGATTCCAATGGGATCGTCCGGGCATCCCGGCTCATTCCCTGACACCCCAGGAATTCCAGGTGATCCCGGCGGTGTCATCCTGCGGCATCCCGGCTCATTCCCTGACCTCCTACACGGCAATTCCGGGTGATCCCAGTTTTTGTGGGGGTCATCCTGACTGCATCCCGGCTGTTTCCCTGACACCCCAGGAATTCCAGGTGATCCCGGCGGGATCGTCCGGGCATCCCGGCTCATTCCCTGACACCCCAGGAATTCCAGGTTATCCCGGCGGGATCGTGCGGGCATCCCAGCTCATTCCCTGACACCCTACAGGGCAATTCCGGGTGATTCCAATGGGATCGTACCACGGCATCCCGGCCGTTTCTGTGGCATCCCACCGGGAATTCCAGCTGATCCCACCTCGGCCACTTCCCTGACAACCCACACGTGTCTTGAAAATTCCAGGTGATCCCAGCGGGATTGTCTTTCTGTATCTCGGCCCCTTCCCTGCCATCCCACCAGGAATTCCAGGTGTTTTTGGGTGTTCCCCGTTTTCCTGGAGGTCACCCTGGCTCCATCCGGGCCAACTCCTTGACATCCTACATGGGAATTCCAGGTGGTTGTGGGTGATCTCCTGGTTTTCCTGAAGGTCACCCTGGCTGCATCCTGGCTGTTTCCCTGCCATCCCAGGAATTCCAGATGATCCCGGTTTTTGTGGGGATCACCCTGGCTGCATCCCAGCTGTTTCCCTGCCAATTCCACACGTCCCAGGAATTCCAGGTGACCCCAGTTTTTGTAGGGATCATCCTGGCCACATCCCAGCTGCTCTCCTGCCATTCCATCAGGAATTCCAAGTGATCCCARTTTTCCTGAAGGYCAYCCTGGCTGCATCCTGGCTGYTTCCCTGCCATCCCAGGAATTCCAGGTGATCCCAGTTTTTTAAGGTCATCCAGGCCACATCTCAGCTGATTTCCTGCCAATTCCACACATCCCAGGAATTCCAGGTTATCCCAGTTTTTGTGGGAGTCATCCTGCTGCATCCCAGCTACTTTCCTGCCATCCCACACATCCCAGGAATTCCAGGTGATCCCCGTTTTTATGGAGATCAGCCTGGCCACATCCCAGGAAATCCACGAGGAATTCCAGGTGATCCCAGTTTTTGTGGGGGTCATGAGAGTCATCACCAAACCCYTTTTCACTCCCCTCTCGCTCTCCCCTTCCTTCTGATGAGATTCTCTTTTTACCAAACGGAGCATTTCCCACCCCGGTTTGCCCGCAGGAGCCCGAATTCCCTGAATTCCCGGTGCCAGAGGCTGCAGCCAGAGGGCTCTCCCGGGGGAAAATCCAACACTTCCAACTGAGGCTGCTCAGGGCATCGCCCGGGCAGGAAGATGTTAAAAAACGGGGGAAAAAAGGAGAGAAACTAAAAAAAAATAAAGGAGAAAAACCTTCCAGCTTTTTCTGGAAGTGAGACAGGCACAGGGAATCAGATGCAGGGAATTGCTGAGGATGCTGAGGGGGCAGGAGAGATTTGACCCCGCTATTTTTACTCTCCTGAAATTCCCGTGGCAGCCTCGGGGATGCGTGGAAAGCAAAGCAAAGCTCCGGCCTGGCGCCCCCGGATCCACCCCCAACTCTTGGGGGGCAGCACAAACCGGGGGGGAGCGGGAGAAGGGCGAATATTCCCGGCTGGAATATTCCCGGCTGGAATATTCCCGGCTGGAAAATGCGGGGGGCGGATCTGCCGTGTCCAGCCCCGGCTTCCTGCTCGGCCGGGCTCGATTGCTTCACTCGGTGACATTTAAATGTGAAAATCAGCCYGGGAGGGAGTCAGGGGAATGTTTGWGRGGAGAATGAGGGGGTGATGGGGAGTTCAGAGGGAGGTGGGTGATGGGGAGAGGGGATGGRGGTGAATGATGCCCTCAGACCCTTCTATTCCACACAAATCAACCCCAAATACCAAAAATATCCAATAATGGTTGATCTGCAGGGACTCTCGGGGCAGTCCAGGGTTCTGGGAATTTGGGACTGCAGAGAGAGACCCCAAAGCATCCCCCTCCATCCCCGAGCCATCCCAGAGACCCCAAAGCATCCCTCTCCCTCCCTGAGCCATCCCAGAGACCCCAAAGCCCCCTCCTCCTTCCCTGAGTTATTCTCAGACCCCAGAGCCTCCTTCTCCCTCCCTGGGCCATTCACGGAAATATTTTGTGGCTCCTGCAGCTTCTGTCCCCTTTTGGGGCTCTGGGATGACACAAARTGGAGCAGAACGGGGTGAAAACAGCGAATATCCAGAAAAACACGTGCTGTAATTGCCGGATCCGGGCTGTTCTCACTGTTTCTGTGCAGCAGCAGCTCCAGTGATGCGATTTTGGCTCCTCCAGCCCTAAGGGGATGTTGGGTGTTTGTCTTTATTTCTGTGACAGCACAGTGTCACCAGCTTGTAAGAGTGAAGGGCAGAAAATGAGGTTTTTCCCTCAAAATGAGAGCCAGGAACCCCCATTCCCATTCCACACAAAGCCTGGCTGCACCAGAGGTGATGACACCAAACCCACCCCAAGTTCATCCCTTAGGGTGGGATGGGCACAGTTATAGGGTCCCATATAAATGTAGATATAGTGCTCACATTGATTGCTTACCTCTTCCCTGGATTTA
>NW_026624284.1:36706-38028 GCF_030028575.1 Malurus melanocephalus
ATATAAATATAAATATAAATATAAATATAAATATAAATCATCTATCTTTAGCATGATCTATATGAATTAAGTGGCAAAATCCCCATTTTGCTGAGCAGCCTGAGGAGGATCTGAGGCTGCAGCTCCATTTCTTTCATTTTCACTTTCCCCCCGTGCCCTTGAGCTGCCTTTTCCCCTGCTCTCGCCTGCAGCCGAAGGTTTTGTGTCTCCTTCCCACCCCATCCCGGTTTCCTTCCTCTCCTTTCCTGCTCTGAACCCTCCTCTCCCCTCGCTCCTCACTCATTTCCAGGAGCAGCCAGCCCTCGCCTTTTATTGAAATAAAATTCAACCCCCAAACACCAAAAATGGGGAAAAAAAGTCGCATCTCCCCTGGGCACCCTCTGCCAGGACCTCCCGACCCTCGCAGGAAGAATCCTTCCCAATATCCCACCCAACCCCATTCTTGTCATCTTAAATCTGCTGTCAAGGGAAAACTCAGAGCTGGGAATTGAACAAAAAATGCATTTACACCAGACACCTCTGTCCGGGATGAGCCCGGAGCTCCGAGCGGGTTCCTGAGCCCACTGGGGATTTGGGGTGGGGTTACACAGCCCCACATTCCCCATTTAGGGGCACCAACTCCTCCGTAATCAAAAAACCTATTAATCGACTTTATTCTTTTCATTCTAAGATTATATTAATTTTCATTATTTGAATCTTGTTTCATTATTTGATATTATAGTTTATTATTTTTATTTATGACGACGGCTCTTATATATTATTCCATCGGGAGCAGAGCCGGGCTCGGGGAGCTGTTGCCATCTGCAGGCGGCTCTGGAATGATCCCTGTGGATACTGGGGAGGATCTCTGGATACTGGGAAGGATCGTTGGGTACTGGTGTGACTGGGAAGGAGTGTCCATAACAGGATTTGGGATCCCGGAGCTCCCAGGAAAGCGTCCCCACTCTCGAACCCCGTTATCCCGAATCCTGCAGGGTCCTGTCCCAGGGATTGTCCCCTGTGCTGAGGCTCATCCAGTCCTGGGGCGCTTTTGGGATCCCCACAAGGAGATGGAGGGGCTGGTACATGCCCAGGGAAGGGAATGGGTTTGGGAAAGGGGCTGAGGGAAATGGGAAAAGGAATCGGGGGGACCTTGTGGCTCTGCACAACCCCTGACAGGAGGGGACAGCCGGGAGGGATTTGGGGTCTGATCCCTGAGTTTAATTGGAGGGGCTGGAGGAGCACTGAGGGAGCTGGGAAGGGTTTGGAGAATCCTGAAAGAGCTCATTGCCAGCCTGGCACACACAATGCCAGGATCATTCCAGCCTGGCACACACAATGCC
>NW_026624284.1:39267-41946 GCF_030028575.1 Malurus melanocephalus
GGGTTTTGTTTACAGGGGATTTCCATCCCTGGCACTTCCGTCTCTGCCCAAACCGACCCTTCAAGTGGTTTTTCCACGCTGTCCCATTAAATGTTGGTTCATTAGGTCGGGGTTTCCATCAGTTTTGCGCACCCCCAGCCAYGGCAGCTCGTTCCTGTGCGCTCTGAACATGGATTTCTCGGGATTATGGATTTTCCAGAACTTTTTGATGGCACGAGGCACCAGAGGGCTGTGATTGGGAGCAAGAGGCAGAACTGACGGTGTTCCCAATCCAGAGTATTGCCAGGAGCTGGGGGCTCTGGCAGGCAGCTGGAGCAGCGTTTTGAGCCTGTGTTTGCTCAAGCTCTTACATTTGTTTATAGAGGTTATTTTTGTTCCTGCTCTGGRCCCTGGGCAGAGGCACAAAAAGGGTCCCCCCTGACCCCACCTGCACCCCAGAACTGCTCTGGGGTCGGCACGGGGGGAGAGGGTGATGCTGAGACACGGACTGGGGCTGGGTGAGCCCCTGGAATGAGAGAAATTAAACCGAACATCGGGACCCCCTCTTTCCAAAGGGCTCAAACCGAGGGGGCTTCGGGCATTCCCAGCCTGGAAGGAGCTGAGGGATGGGTTAAGGGTCGGGAAGGGGCTGGAAGGGCGTTTCACGGTCTGGAATTCGCCTGAGGTGCCCTCCACGGGGGCTCCGGGGTTTATTGCACCGCTGAGATGCTCCAGGAGCCCTGCACCACCAAAACGCTTCTGGGTGAGCAGCTTTTATTCCATGTTCTTTTAAAAAAAAACCTAATTAAAATGACTGTTCGTGCTGCAGGTTTGGGCTAGTTTTCATTTTATTTTAATTTTTTTTTTCCCCCCAAGCAGCTCTGCCAGCAGGAGGCAGATCCTGACGTGTTGGATGGGGCTTGGAGCAACCTGATCTGTGGGGAACCATGTGAGCTTTAAGGTCCCTTCCCACCCAAACCGCTCTGGGATTTTAGGATGATCTAATATCTGTATACAACACTTCTATTGTAAAATATAATGGGATTTTAGAATTATCTAATATGTGTACATAACAGTTATATTCTAAAACATAATGAGATTTTAGAATTATTTAATATGTTAAATAAGGCTTCTATTCTAGTATATAATGGGATTTTAGGGTGATCTAATACGTGCATATAACACTTCTAATATATAATGGGATTTNGGATCATTCCAGCCTGGCACACACAATGCCGGGCTCATTCCAGCCTGGCACACACAATGCCAGGATCATTCCAGCCTGGCACACACAATGCCAGCTCTCATTCCAGCCTGGCACACACAATGCCAGCTCTCATTCCAGCCTGGCACACACAATGCCGGGATCATTCCAGCCTGGCACACACAATGCTGGGATCATTCCAGCTTTGCACACACAATGCCGGGATCATTCCAGCCTGGCACACACAATGCCAGCTCTCATTCCAGCCTGGCACAGGCAGCCCGCGGCGATTCCCGCACGATTCCGTCAAAGCCGCCCTTTCAATTCATTCACAGAGCTCCTCCCGCTCTGCCCCCATTTCCTGACCCATCCCCGGGTGCGACCACAAAGTGGGAGATTCTGGGGCGTTTATATCCATTTTCTTTGTGTCTCTTCCTTGTTTTCTGTGAAGTGATCTGGAAAATGCATTAATGGCTCAAACAGTACCCAAAAAGGGAATGTATAGGATGAGTTATAATTATAGGGGCAATAATTGTAATAATTATCATAGTAGGAGAAGAAAGTGAAGAAGATTAAAGAAGAAGGAGGAGAAGACGAAGGAGAAGGAAAAGAAAAATACTAAAAGAAGAAGGAAGAGAGGAAGAATAAGAAGGAAAAGAAAGATGAGGAGGAAAAGACAATTAAAGGAAGAAGAAGGAACAGAAGAAGAGGACAATGGAGGAAAACAGAAAGAAGAAGACGTGTCATTATCAACTTCTGTGCTGAAAAACCTCTGATCAAATCTGCCAGGGAAGAACGAAAAGAGTCTCTTCTCACTTCCTTAGATACTCCTGCTACCCTCCAGATATTTGGTTCAGGCTCTGGATTTCCATGATTTATCCCCATTTTTAAACCTGGGATGAACCGGGGGCTCAGGGGGCGGAATGCACCCGCAGAAGGGTTGTAGGAGGGTGGCGCTGCTCTGGGTGCCCCCAGACGCTAATTTTTGGGTGCCAAATGTCTGCAACCATCACACCTGTGCAGCCCAGCGAAACCTGGCCGGGTCCCAGGATTGGGAACTCACCCAAGGGAGCGGCAGGAAAACCCCTCGGAGCTGCTGCTGCCATCAAAGCTGTGACTTAAACCCGCCCTGACACCGAAAAAAGGGTGATTTACGCTTTGGTAAACTGAATCCCAGCCTCCCCTCCCCAGCCCGTGACTCCAGTCCAACTGGGGAAGGGTTGCTGGTGTCGAACTGGGTTTGCTGGGGGCGAATCAGACCCTCAATAGAAGCTCTGAAGGGGAGAGGGTCGGGCTGAGCTGCTGTGACCCCACAAACAGCGGGGTCTGGGTTGGGACAGCGAACAAGAGATTCACTGCAGCTTCCTCGGTGTGAGGAGGGCTGGAAAAACTGCGAAATGATGCTCGGCCACGCTCGGGGTGCTCTGAGCGGGGATGGAGCCGGCAGAGCCCAACTCCCCCAGCCCTCGGCATCACCCCCACCTTTCCCTGTGCCC
>NW_026624284.1:43465-47906 GCF_030028575.1 Malurus melanocephalus
TTGCAGCCATCAGCCTCGTGCTCGGGTGCTGTTTTTGTTTCTGTATTTCCTCCCCCGCCGCTGCCGGAGCTGTTTGCCAGCGCGGGAGGAGGGAAATGCAGCTGCGAGGGGGGAGAAGGCAGCRCGGAGGGAAGCGAAGCCGAATCAGCAAGCCAGCACTTGGTGCAAGGGCTGAAGGGTTGCACAAACATCGCTTGGCTCGGGCTGAGCCGGCCCTGGAGGSCGTCCAGGCTTCATCTAAACCCTGCAGATAAATTGTTTTGTTTTGTTTTGTTTTCCCAAGATACAGTTTGGAAGAGCAAACTGTTGTGTAATTTCTTGTGGGGGAAAACCTGCCCCAGTTCCTCCTGCCCTTGACCCACAAACTTTCCCAGCCCYGAGCAGACACTTTGCTGTGTTTTGCCAGGACACTGCAGCTTCCATTGCCTCCTGGGTTCCTCAGCAATCCTCACTCCTTGGGGATTGATTCTCCTGCCTCTGCCATTCCCATCTCTTTATTTATCTTTCGGTTTTGTGTCTGAGTGCCCCAGGGTGCCCTGAGRCTCTGATCCCCGAGGTGATTCCTGTACATTCCGGGAGCATCCTGGATGGCCCAGATCAGCCTCCTGAGCTGAACAGCTCCCACAGCTTGGCTTCAGCATCCCCAGCATCCCTCAGCATCTCTGGGATGGCCCTGTGGCACTCAYCTCCCTCTAAAAAAATAATAATAAAAAAAAAAGGCTGGGTGCTTTTTCCCTTCCTGCTGTTCCTGCTGCCCCTGGGCAGGATGGAGGCTCTGGAATATCTACTGGGTGTATGGATGTCACCTGTTGGTTCACGGGGATGGCACCCAGGGCCGTTCCCTTCCTCGGGGCAGCTTCGTGGAGCAGCCTGACAGATGTCACAGAGCTTTGTGGAGCTCCAGGAAAAGGTTTCCAAGCAGGATTTTGATCGTGAATGCTAAAATCAGCACAAAAGCAGCCWGGCTGTCCCTTTCCAGGGGTGGAAGAGGCTGGGGTTGGTGGGAGTTGGCTGCAGGTGGCTCTGCTGGATTCTCTGCCCRCTGAAGTGCAGAGTTTATCTTCTCTGGGTTTTCTGCCTGCCTGGAGATTGGTTGGATCGCTCCCAAAGCCAACGGGCGCCTGGCACTGAGCACAGGGCTGGCCACAAAGGGCTGGCACCAGGGGTTTGCTCCATGGGAATTGTGTCCAGCAAAGCCACCAGGAATTGTGTCCCAGAAGGGCCAGGACAGAGCCRGGGCCGGAGTGGTGCTGGAGAAAATGAATATTTATAATATTTAATGACCAACCCCCTCATCAGCCGGCTCCCATTCTCCCGAGCCTGGGAGCAGTGCCAGAGGGTGGGAATGCTGTCCCTGTGCTGGTGTGGGAAAGGCTGCCAGAGCTGCTCATGTGTGTCTGCTTTTGTCTTCCAGCGGAGCAGAGTCCCTCTCCTCGGATGAAAAAGGTACAGGGATTTTGGGAAATGCCCCTCCTTGGGAAGGGGAATGGGAGTTCTGTGACTGGCTTTAAAAAGCTCGGTGTAAACCTTTAGTTTGTGGGTTATTTTGGATTATTATTTGGTTTTTAAATTTCTTTTTTTTTAAAGTTCTTTTGTTAATTGTTCCCTTTCTCTGAGTGCAAAGTTGGCAAGAAGAGTTCTGCAGAAATTCTTCTGGAACTTTTCTTGCCTGTTTTTCTCTMGCAGAGGTGACCCCCAGTCACACGGAGGAATCGGGATCGGGATTGGGATCGGCCGAGGAGCACCCAGAGGGTGAGCACACYGTGGCTCAGGGATTTCCTCACCCTTGGGGTGCTGTGGCTGGCCCTGCATCCCAAATTTCCCCACATCCACATCCCAAAACACATTCCTGGTTTCCCAGAGCTGGTTTCTCTCCAGTTTAAGTTTGTAGGAATAATTAATTAAAGCCACATTTGATGCATTCACACGAGTCAGGCGTGGTGGGACACCACCAAGGCTTCTCCACCTTCTGTGGGAAACCATAATTGAACTGGGATGTGCCGTGCCTGAAGCTCCTGAAAATCCCAGGTTGTGTAAAACATGAAAATTAAATGTGCCCACCCTTCAGCAGGGCCTGGGTGACTCCAGGCTCTCCCTGGAGCTGGGGTTTGATGTTTTTTCCAYCTCAGTATTTTCTCTGCTCTGAGAATTTTCTCTTTGCCTGCTCTGCTGGATCCAAACCTCTGCACGGATCCCTGGATTCCATCCCCCTGTGCTGTTTTTAAGGAGAGGCCAGTTCTGACAGCGGCTCCAGCAGCAGCTCCGAGGAGGAGTCAGGTGAGCAGATCGCTGTGATTTACCCGTTTGCTTTCTAAAAAAATAATATTTTGGTTCCCAGCTGCTTCTCCTGGGAACACTCCCGCAGATATCAGGGAATGCTGACTCTGATTGCTTTCCCAATAAGATTTTTGGGAGCCAATGATTTCCTGTCCATGATCAAAGGGCAGCAGCTCGTGCTGCTCTCACCTCACTTACACAACGCCCGTGGTTGTTGCAGACACAACACCCGTGGGTGTTTTACACCCCAGCAGTTATCCAAACACCAGGAGACCATAAACTTCCTGAAAAGTTGGCAGCAGAAGTGGCCCAGCAGGATGAGCAGGAAAAGAACCACAGGAAGCGTTTGCTGTTGGTGTTTTGTGCTTCCATGGCTTTTGCTGCTCGTGGTTTATTCTGCTTTTGTGTAGCGCTGGTAACGAAACAATTCCGAGAAAGAATTCCTCTCTTTTTTGAGAATTCCTCTTGAAAATATTCTAGAATATATAATACTACATATAAATACTATAGAATGCCATAATAACATATCTAAGTATTATATAGCATAATATATAAATATTATAGAATGATATAACATGAATATTATAGAATGATAGAATATATAAATATTATGTAGCACATAAGTTTTTGAGAATTCCTCTCGAAAATATTCTAGAATATATAATACTACATAKAAATACTRTAGARTGCCATAATAACATATATAAATATTATATAGCATAATATATTAATATTATAGAATTATATAATATATAAATATAATGTAGCATGTAAGTTTTTGAGAATTCCTCTGGAAAAGGAGAGGGGGATGGGGAAGGCAGGGTGGGTGGGTTTGCTGKGATCCCTGGCTCAGCAGTGATGGGGATGGCACAGAGGATTCCAGCTGGCCCGGCCTCAGCTTGGGATCCTTTGGGAGAAGGAGCTGCTGGAGAGCATCCCCAGGAAGGGAGGGGTGGAGGTCACGAGTTTCCACGTGCAGGGAGTGTTCCTGGAGCTGTTCCAGCCCTGCTGCAGCTCAGGGATGGGAATTGCCATTTCAAACTGCTGGCTGGTGTTTGCTGCAGCCAGCCCTTCCCGTGTCTCCATCCCGGGATATCCTCCAGGATCCATTTCTCCTGGGATGGGGAGAGCCCATCCTGGCCCTGCCCTGCTCCCAAATCMACAGCCTGAAGTGTCAGCTCTGCTGGAATTGTGTCCTGTTGGCTCCAGCGAGGAGAATCCACCCTTTTCGATCATTTTGGGATCAAATACCCCTCAGGCAGAGTGCTGATTGCTCCCTGGGAATGCTCTCCCCAGTTTCCATGCTGGGGTTGAGTTTTGTCCTTGGCACATCGGGCTCATCTGAGGATAAATCATTTTTTAACCCCCTTGAGGATTTGTAGGAGTTTAGGAGCTGCTGGCAGATTTGTGTGGTGATGTTCAGCTTCACCCCTGGCTGTGCAGAGAACGTTCACTCTCAGCAGTGCTCAGGATTTGATTAATTAATTAAKCAAATGAAACTGRGGGTTTATCCRGGGTGGATGTGGGAGCAGGAACCCTCTGGAGACAGAGATTCACCCCAAACTCCTTTTCCCAGATGAAGAGCAGGAGGAGAAGGAATCCCCGCCYGTCTGCAATGATTCAGGTAGGAGCAGATCTCCTCGGGGGGTTTTATTTTTTTATTCCTGGCTGTTCCCCAGCTCATTTTGCTCTTTTCCCACCAGGAGGGAACTGTTTGGCGCCCTGTGAGCACTGCAGGAACGGAAATGTAGGTTGGGGAGGAAAAAGCCACCCCCTTGTTTTGCATGAGATCATTTGCAAACTGTAATTTCACTCTCTCTTCACTTTTTTTGAAGAGGTGTGTTTTTTTCCCAATCTTTTTTCCAGGATCAGACGGAGCAAGTGACCCCCAGGAGACTTGCTGGAGGACAGTTTATGTATGGAATTTTAAAAATATATATATAAATTATATAGAGATATAGAGATATTATATAATATTATATATAAATATTCTAGAATAATATAATATATAAATATTACAGAATAATATATATTCTAAAATAATACAAACTATATATAAATATTCTAGAATAATATAATATCTAGTACTCTATATAATATGAGTACTATAATATTCTATATCGTATGTATAGTATTGTCTATACTATATATAATTTATAATATT
>NW_026624284.1:48731-51368 GCF_030028575.1 Malurus melanocephalus
TACCAGTGCAGCGTCACCGGGCTCATCTTCGAGGTGACAGCGGCCGCCAGGGTGACGTACTCGCTGCTGTCCTGGAGCAAATACGCGCGGCTGGTGCGGGAGCCGTGGATCGTGGGCGGACCCCTGTTCGATGTGCGCTGCAGCTCCAGCGGTGCCCTCAGCTCCCTGCACTTCCCACACTGCCTCTGCCTGCGGGGTGAGCTGGGGACGGCGGGGAATGGGATGTGGGAATGTCCATGGGGTGTGGGGATCGCCCTGTGGTGACCCTGCAGAGTGTGGGAATGGGATCTGGGAATGTTCATGGGGTGTGGGGATCACCCTGGGGTGACCCTGCAGAGCATGGGAATGGGATCTGGGAATGTCCATGGGGTGTGGGGATCGCCCTGTGGTGACCCTGCAGAGTGTGGGGATGGCAGGGAATGGGAGCTGGGAATGTCCATGGGGTGTGGGGATCACCTTGGGGTGACCCTGCAAAGCATGGGGATGGGACACGGGAATGTTAATGGGGTGTGGGGATCACCCTGGGGTGACACTGCAGATGGTGGGGAATGGGACACGGGAATGTCCATGGGGTGTGGGGATCGCCCTGGGGTGACCCTGCAGAGTGTGGGGATGGTGGGGAATGGGACACGGGAATGTCCACGGGGTGTGGGGATCACCCTGCACTGACCCTGCAGAGCGTGGGGACAGCGGGGAACGGGACACAGGAATTTCCATGGGGTGTGGGGATCACCCTGGGGTGATCCTGCAGAGCGTGGGGATGGCAGGGAACGGGAGCTGGGAATGTGCCAGGGGTGCAGGGATCACCCTGGGGTGACACTGCAGAGCATGGGGACAGTGGGGAATGGGACACGGGAATGTGCCAGGGGTGTGGGGGTTACCCCTTGGTGTCCCTGCAGAGCGTGGGAATGGTATCTGGGAATGTTCATGGGGTGCTGAGCTCACCCTGCACTGTCCCTGCAGATCATGGGGATGGGGCAGGGGGACCTGGGAATGTGCCAGGGGTTCAGGGCTCACCCTGTGGTGACCCTGCAGATTGTGGGGTTGGCAGGGAATGGGACCTGGGAATGTCCATGGGGTGCTGAGCTCACACTGCACTGTCCCTGCAGATCATGGGGACAGGGGGCAGTGGGACCTGGGAACGTGCCAGGGTGTTGAGCTCACCCTATGGTGTCCCTGCAGATCGTGGGGATGGTGGAGAGCGGGACCTGGCATCGTCCTGGTGTCCCCAGTGTCACCCCTCAATGTCCCCGCAGATTGACAGTGGGGAGCAGCACCCACCACTGTCCCGGTGTCCCCAATCTCTCCCTTTGATGTCCCTGCAGATCATGGGGATGGTGGGAAGTGACACCCAGTAGCATTCCCATGTCCCCAGTGTCACCCGTTGGTGTCCCCAGTGTCACCTGCTGGTGTCCCCGATCTCACCCCTCGGTGTCCCCGCAGATCACNCATGGGGTGTGGGGATCACCCTGCACTGACCCTGCAGAGCATGGGGATGGTGAGGAATGGGATCTGGGAATGTTCATGGGGTGTGGGGATCATCCTGGGGTGACGCTGCAGAGCGTGGGAATGGGATCTGGGAATGTTCATGGGGTGCGGGGATCACCCTGCACTGACCCTGCAGAGCATGGGAATGGGATCTGGGAATGTTCATGGGGTGTGGGGATCACCCTGGGGTGTCCCTGCAGAATGTGGGGATGGGATCTGGGAATGGGACACGGGAATGTCCATGGGGTGTGGGATCACCCTGGGGTGACCCTGCAGAGCATGGGAATGGGATCTGGGAATGGGACACGGGAATGTCCATGGGGTGCAGGGGTTATCCCTTGGTGTCCCTGCAGAGCGTGGGGTTGGGATCTGGGAATGTTCATGGGGTGCAGGGATCACCCTGTGGTGACCCTGCAGATTTTGGGGATGGTGGGCAACGGGAGCTGGGAATGTGCCAGGGGTGCAGGGGTTACCCCTTGGTGGCTTTGCAAATGGTGAGGAATGGGATCTGGGAATGTCCATCGGGTGCTGAATTCACTCTGTGGTGACCCTACAGAGAGCTTGGAGATGGTGGGGAGCAGGACACGGGAATGTCCATGGGGTGCGTGGATCACCCTGTGGTGTCCCTGCAGATCGTGGGGATGGTGGGGAATGGGATCTGGGAACGTGCCAGGGGTGGTGAGCTCACCCTGCACTGTCCCTGCAGATCATGGGGGCGGTGGGGAGCAGCACCGACATCATCCTGGTGTCCCCAATCTCACCCTTTGGTGTCCTGCAGATAATGGTGATGGTGGGAAGTGACACCCAGCACCATCCCGGTGTCCCCAATGTCACCCCTCGGTGTCCCCAATCTCACCCCTCGGTGTCCCCGCAGATTGTGGGGATGGTGGAAAGCGGAACCTGGCACCGTCCCCATGTCCCCGATCTCACCCCTCGGTGTCCCCGCAGATCACGGTGCCGGTGTGACATTCAAGGTGCTGCACATCAAGGGTGGGGCAGCAGCTCTGGAGCCCTCGGCCGAGTTYTCGGGGTCCCACGTGCGCTGGGCCGTGAGCTCTCTGTCCCCTGTGGGGCCGCTGATCCGCAGCCCGGAGCCCCTGCGCTACCACGGCGCCGTCATCCTCTACAAGGCCCTGGACCAGCACCCCT
>NW_026624284.1:53293-54804 GCF_030028575.1 Malurus melanocephalus
ATATAATGATATATTTTTATATGTAAGAAATATATAATGATATATTTTTATATGTAAGAAATAACATATACTATATATTTTATGTGTAATAAATAACATCTAGAATATGTTATATGTTGTATATAAAATATAGAATATATTATTTATATTATTATGTGGTATATAATATTATATATTTATGGGTATAAGATATATATTCATATATAATATATAATATAATATATTCACATATAATATAGTATATTAATATATATTATATGTTATATTAATATACAGTATATAATATAATCTATAGAATTATACACCTAATCTTGCACATTACTGCATTATAACCCACCGTCTCTCCYGCCCATTTGGAGCTGCTGCAGCACRTTGGGKARCAGGGAAAAATCTCATTATTGCCCTAAATCCYGGGGGTTGGAATGCACCCAACAGCTTTGCCTGGTGCTGGGAATTCTCCCTGACCTTTTGCCTGCCCTTTGCAGGGGATTGGATCCACTCGGAGCAGAACAAGAACGAGCAGAAGAGGAGCACGGCGGGTGAGTGACCCTGCAGGGACCTCAGGCTGGGCTGGCTCTGTCCTGCTGGGGGAGGTGACACAGGGGACATCACAGTCACCAGGGCTGGAAGATCTTCAAGATCCTCGAGTCCAACCCCTGCCCTGACACCTYAACKAAACCACAGCACCCAATGCTACATCCAATGTTTGTTAAACACATCCAGGGATGGTGACTCCATCCCCTCCTTGGGCAGCCCATTCCTGTGCTTTATCACCCTTTCCATAAATAACTTTTTCCTAAAAAAACCCTTTTTTTTTAAACGAAAAAAACCCTTTTTCCTAAAAAGTTTCACCCCTTGCCAGGTGTGAAAAAGCGGAAGCCAGCCCTGAGCATCCTGGAAGAGGAGGGGCTGCAGAGCAAGAAGCAGAAAACGGGCGGTGCTGCAGGTAGGGCTGGCTGGGGCCTTGGGGAGAAAAAACCTGGCTGAGCTTTTTATTTGTGTGTCCTGGCAGCTTAAAAAAGATCACTTTTTAAAAAGTGAATGGTCCAGATTTGGGGAAGGGCAGCTGGAATGGAGTGTGATGGAAAAGGAGCTGGGAGGGGCTGGAATGAGCCAGGGGTGGCCACAGGGCCAGGGCAGGGATTGTCCCCTGTGCTGAGGCTCCTCCAGTCCTGGGGCACTTTTGGGACCCTCCCAAGGAGATGGAGGGGCTGGGACATGTCCAGGAAAGGGAATGGGTTTGGGAAAGGAGCTGAGGGAAATGGGAAAGGGGATCAGAGGGGACCTTGTGGCTCTGCACAGCCCCTGACAGGAGGGGACAGCCGGGGGGGATTTGGGATCTTCTCCCAGGGAACAGGGACAGGAGGAGAGGGGACACCCCAAATTGCACCAGTGAAGGCTCAGGGTAGAACTGGGAAAATTCCAATGTTTTCCAGAGGGAATGGGAGCCAAAAGCCTGACAGACCAACAGCTGCTGGTGATCGCCAAGCTGCTGGACCGGCGCTGGAGGG
>NW_026624284.1:56294-58570 GCF_030028575.1 Malurus melanocephalus
CTTTCAGAAGAGGTGATCCCGAAATTCTGGGATTTCCAGGAGAGGTGGATCCTGGAATTCCAGGCTTCACCTGCAGGAAAAGCCACTCTGGAAAGACACAAACACTGGAAGAAACAGATTTTTTTCTTTTTTTTTTTTTAATTCCCTGGAAAAGGTTTTATTTCCATCAGGGGAACAAAAAGCAGGGAGAAAACTTTTCATCCCAAACAAACACGGAACTTCCAGAATTGTGCGGTGCGTTGGATTTCTCATGGATCAGGGAAGAAGAATCCTAAACTTGGAACAGATTCCTCTGCATAATCACTGTATATATATATAATTAATGTATATATCCTGTACATTCAGTCCTTGTTAAGCTTCTGCTCCTTTTTTCTGCATCCTGAAATTCCCAAGGATGGGAAACAGCACTCAGAACTCCAGGCAGCTTGGAATTCCCATGGGAATTTCCCCTCTCCCCTTTTCTGTGTARTTTGTCTCTGTTTTTTACGTTTTTGGGGTTTTTTTATACTTTTTRTACTTCTTTTTTTACCGGATTTGTTTCAACTTGAGTCGAATTTAGGTGCTCGAAATGGGAGGAGCCACCATCCCAGTGCTACAGGATTGGAAAAAAATTGGGAAAATKGGAGGAGGAGTGAGCAGCTCCAGGATTGTCTTGTTTTTAAGGCTGTGGGATGCTTGTGATCCTCTCCCTCTGTGTATGTTGGCAAAAGAAAAAACATACTTTTAAAAAATAAGGATTAAACAGCAGAAATTTCCATTATTTGCACCTGATTTTGGATTTTTTTTTTTCAGTCAGATGAAGTGTTGGGAARTTGTTGATGTCCTGGGAAGAGGAGGAGGATGGAATTTGTTCCCTCAGCATCTGGAAGAGTTGGGGGTGCCACCAAAGGGGTTTTTTTGGGATGGAATCCCAAAATCCCACCTGATCCCAACCCCTTCCCTATCCCAGTTTGTCCCAGTCCATGATGGAAACTGGGATTTTGGGATACCCCAGTGATGGTGATTGCCTTCCCATGGCAGCAATATCCAAAGTGTTTTAAAGGATTTGTGTTGGAGCCCAAAGGACCAAAAAAATCACCGTGRTTTTGGAGCAAAGTGGAATTTTATTGGGTAATAAATAGAATAAATAGGGAATATCATCATAAATAAATCATGGGATATCATCATAAAGCAGGCACTATCATTATAAATAAATTATGGAATCTCATTATAAATAAATCATGGAATATCATAAATAAAGCAGGGAATAGAATGGAATGTAGTTATAAATAAATCAGGGACTATCAATATAAATAAATAATGGAATATCATTATAAATCAGGGAATAGAATGGAATATCATAAATAAATCATGGAATATAAGGCAAAGAATATAATAAAGCAGAGAATAGAATGGAATGTCATAAATCGGGAATATCAATATAAATCATGGAATATCAATATAAATAAATCAGGGAATATCAATAGAAATAAATCAGGGAATATCATAATGAAATGAAATAAAATGGAATATCAAATAAATCAGGGAGTATCAATGTAAATCATGGAATATCAATATAAAGAAATCAGGGAATATCATGACTTGGAATAGAATGGAATATTATAAATAAATCATGAAATATAATGAACCATGGAATATAATGTAATATCATAAATAAATCAGGGAATAGAATGGAATATCATAAATCATGGAATATCATAAATGAGGGAATAGGATGGAATATCTTAAATCATGGAAAATCATCATAAATCAGAATAGAATGGAGTATCGTAAATAAATCTGGGAATATCAATATAAATAAATCAGGGAGTACAAATCAGGGAATAGGATGGAAAATCTTAAATTATGGAATATCATAAATCGGAATAGAATGGAAGTATCATAAATAAATCATGGAATATAATATCCTGAGTTGGGAGGGACTCCCAAGGAAAGGGATTGCCATAAATAGATCTCAATTCCTGAGAAATCAGCGGGATAAATGTGGATAAATCAGAGTTGGGAAGATTTTGGTGCTTGGATGTAGCTCAACTCCCAAAACTTTGCTCCCTGAAAACGATCCATAGGAATTCTGGAACGCTCAGAATTCCTGTCAGAGCCACCACTCACCCTTTGGGGTGTGGATCCCACAGATTTTTCTCCAGGAATTCCTCAGGTTTGGGATGGATTCACAGGGAGCTGAGGAAATTCATCATCCTGCTGATGGTGACGCTGCGGATGCGGAAAGCCTGGAGGACACTGCAGAGCCGCAGCCTCTCCGGGAACGATCCCAATCC
>NW_026624284.1:60234-61390 GCF_030028575.1 Malurus melanocephalus
CTCAGCTGTGCAGGCTGTGATGGTGTTGATTTTGTTCTCAGTGATGTCCTCCAGATCCACCTCGTCCAGGGTGCACTCRAATCCCAGGGAGCCRCGTTCCTGAGGCAAAAAAAMCGGGATAAAAAAGGRTCATTGGCAGCTTCCTGATGCAATSGATATATTTGATATTGATATTKATATTTATTTCTCTAAATGCACGCAATAGTTGGGTGAATCTCAGCTGGCTGTGCTTAAATATGAAATATGGGAAATGGACTGGGAATAATCCTGGGTTTTCCAAGGATTTGTTTTATGTTTTATTGGGAAATATTACTCTTTTTTTTTTTTTTTTTTTAACTTGGAATTGCACTGCCTCCACGGTTTTAAATTATTCTCTCAGACGCGGAATTTATGGAGAACTTTGGGGCAGCAGAGGTTCAGATGGAAAGGATCTCTTAGAAAAACAACAAATGCGGTGTGGGGGAACAGAACCAGTCTGGGGTGGGKTTTTTGGGATTCTCTGAGCTGGAGGGAGCAAAAATAGCAGGGAATTGTGGCAAAAAAATGGAAAAGAAAGAAACCTGAGGCAATCCCTGTCGTGAAGGGCTGAGCAGGGCAGGCAGGGGAGCTGGGACAGCAATGGGGGTTTGAAGGGAGGCTCTGGGGAGGGTCCGCCCTCCTGGGTGCCCCTGGGGCTTCAGCACCTCCTGGGGACCATCCCTGTCCCTTTGGGGGCCGCCTGGGGACCRCTGACACCCTGGGGACCACCCCTGCCCTATCTCTGCCCTCTTGGGGACCCTGGGAACCATCCCTGCCCACCCCTGCCCCATCCCTGCCATCCTGCGGACCATTCCTGCCCTGTCCATGCCCTCCTGGGGACGGTCCCTGTTCCCCTGGGACCATCCCTGCCCTCCTGGGATCCTCTGACATTCTGGTGTTCCCCTGGGGACCACCCCTGCCCCATCCCTGCCCTCCTGGGACCACCCCTGGCTCATCACTGCCCTTTGGGTGCCTTCTCCAACCTCTCACCCCCTCTCTGAGCACCATCCCTGTCCCCCTGGGGACCATCCCTGCCCCGTCTCTGCCCTCCTGGACCCTCTCACCGCCCCGTCCGTGCCCTCCTGGGATCACCACTGCCCCATCCGCACCCTCCCGTTCCTTTCCCATTCCCGTCCCA
>NW_026624284.1:62735-65030 GCF_030028575.1 Malurus melanocephalus
CCGTTCCCCTTTGTTCTGTCCCTCCACCCTTGGAAATCGTCTCCCTCCAGCTTTTCCATTTCATTCTTTGTCCCAGTCACCCCTCGAGAGGGAACAGCCTCAGGTTGCACCAAAGAAGGTTAAAATTGGATATTTGGGGAAATTCCTCCATGGAAAGGGATGGAAGGCGCTGCCGGGGGGGGGTGTCCCCATTCCGGAGGGATTGAACAGCCATGGGGATGTGGCACTCGGGGACAGGGGACAGTGCTGGGGATGCTTGGACTCGATCTTTGAGACCTTTCCCAGCCTAAACCATTCCGTGATTCTCTAATGACAAAATCTCATTAATAAATATTTGTGAAAATCCGCCCTGAGACTCGATTTTGCTGAAATATTTAGGATAATTCACAAATATTTCAATATCAGCTCCTCTTGCCCCTGGACTGAAACGCTGCAAAAAACTTTCSTCTGCCTCGGGGCTGCCGTGAAGTCACTGGGATTTTTGCTGTCAAACTGGGAGGGAGCAGGATGAATCAAGAGTTTTATACTGCATTTTCAGATTCTTCATCTTTTCACTGTTTCCTATAAGAAGCTCGTGGCTCGTCCTGAGATTTCGCTTTGCTCCAACGCCGGCCGTGCATCATTTTCCAATTTCCCGGTGCGTTTCCCACTTCTGTCGCCGTCATTTCGCCGCGGGCTGTGGTTTCCAGCTCGCGTGGGAGCCGCGTCTTCCGGGAGCCGAAAGTGAAAGAGAATTTTGGGATGGGCTGCGGGGCCGTTCCTGAAAGGCAGCGCTGAGGCTTTCCAGGTTTGCTCGGTCCCTGATCCCAGCAGGGATCCCGGCAGGATGGGGTGAATTGGCTGAGAAATTGGAATAATCCGAATGATATCCCATAAATCTGAGCCTGGGATGGGAGGGGATGGGATCCATGGGATGGGATCCATGGGATGAGATGGGATGGGATGGGATGGGATGGGATCCATGGGATGGGATCCATGGGATGGAATAGGATCCATGGGATGGGATCCATATGATGGTATGGGATGGAATGGAATGGGATTTAAGGTCCCTTCCAACCCAAACCATTCCAGGATTTTTGTGATTCTGATTCTGCTGATGGAAGGAAAAATCCGTCTGTCTCCTCCTTCATCCCAAAGCATCCTCAGTCAGCCTGAATGGAGCATCTTGATAATTAATATTGATATTAATCACATCAGAACAAGATAAGGCTTTAAATATTATCATACATTAAAATAAGGTAATTACTCCTTGAGCAGCTTCCCAGAGGAATGGGAAGCGATGCTGGAATGGAATGGGAATAATTAAAGATCTGTGGGCTGGGCTGGGCTGTTCCTTTGTGTTTTATCATAGAATCATAAAATCAGGGAGTTTTATAGGTTGGAAAGGACATCAAAACTCATCCAATTCCTCCTTCCCTATCCCAGGCTGCTCCAAACCCCAATGTCCAGCCTGGCCTTGGGCACTGCCAGGGGCAGCCACAGCTTCTCCTGTGCCAGGGCCTCCCCAAAAGAATCAATAAAATCAATAGAAAAAACAGAATAAATAGAATATAATGCATGAATGTTATTAAAACTGTTAGCAGCTGCATGATTTTCCACAAGAAAAAATATTTCCACTGCCTTTGTTTCAACCAGAAGTTGCTCCTGTTGGAATTATCCTCCAGAGAAAATCAAGGACCATTGTGGCTCTCTATAAAATCAGATTTGATTTGATGCAGCGAGAACTGGGGGAATCCCTGCTGTGCCCTCACCCAAATCAATACCTAAAAATCCTGCTCGAAAAAGGAAGGGAAAACACAAATAAGAAAGAAACCCCACCAGAAAAGCCCCAAGCCCCAAGGCCTGTGCTCGGTTTGGTTTTGAGGCCCGGAGAGTCGAGTGATGAGAAATGGGATCTGCTCCTGCCACGATCTTCTGAAAAACCGGGAGGTTCCTGGAAATGTCCCGGCTTTTTGTTTCAATCTCAGCCTCTCTGCCCTCTAAGAAATTTAAATTTTGACTTAATTTGGGCCGAAGGAAATGAAGATCATCTTGGTTTCCAGGTAAGGATCATGGACACCACCCTGTGCTTGGAGGGAAATGAGGTTTAGGGATATTTCCTATCAGTTGTGGGATGTTACTGCTCCTGTAATTTAAAATTAAAYGGATTTTCCTCATTAAGAGGCACCRAACCTTTTGTAAGGTCGAGTAGGAATTTGTGACATCCTCTGTGGGAAGAGTTCAGTTCTTTGTAGGGCAGCCCTTTCCCTGTCACTGTAATTAGCAATAATTACACATATCTAATTAGGCAATAAT
>NW_026624284.1:68727-74067 GCF_030028575.1 Malurus melanocephalus
GGTTTCGTGGCACTTTCGGGGAGCTCTTTCTCTCTCGCTTTCACTTTTCACTCACCGCAGAATTTCTCAGCTCCGGGTGCTTTTTTTCTGCTCTTTCTCCATCCCTTTCACCCCCTGCGGTGCCGGTGAAGGGAATCCCTGACCTGAAGAGGATCGGAGCTCCCGGAGTTTGGGGAGAGTGGGGAGGGGCCGATCTTTCCTTAATAAAGCTGGGAAAGCTGCAGGAAACTGGAGAGGGACATTTGACAAGGGAAAAACGGCTTCCCAGTGCCAGAGAGCAGGGTCAGGAGGGGTTTTGGGAAGGAATTCCTCCCCGGGAGGGTGAGAGGGGCTGGGATGGGATGCCCAGAGCAGCTGTGGCCACTTCTGGATCCCTGGCAGTGCCCAAAGCCAGGCTGGCACACCCTGGCACTGTGGGAAATGTGCCTGCCATGGCAATGAGCTGAGATTCCCCTTCCCACCCAAAGCATTCCCTGATTTCTGGAAGGTTCCTCGGGCTGTGGTGGCCACGAGGKGCACCCAGGGGTGGCCACAGAGGGCACAGGAACCGACCCCAACCGTGGGTGGCATCTGGGGCTTCCTCTGCTGGGCTGCCTGGAAAGGAACCCGAGCTTTGGGAGAACCCTCGGGGTTTCCGTTGTGAGAAAAACACCAAATACTTTATGTAAAGTGCAGAAAATGGAGAGAGGTTTCACTCAAACCCACGTGAAGAGGGCACTGTGAGCTGTGGAGGGCACTGGCACCTCCCCACGCCGAGCCCTGCACACCAGGGCTGTGAGAAAAGRGAAAGGAAACTCATGGGATGTGCGGGGAAGGAAGGGGAGGGCTCTTCACATGGAAATATCCTGGTTTTATTTGCTTACAGCTGGCAGGGCATGGCCTAAAACCAAAATCACAATGTTCATGTGAGACAGATTGGGTGAAAGCAGCGCTGAGATGATTTTGTTGGAGACCCCYGAGGATATCAATGGAGTGGGAACAGCAGCTTCTAAACAAAAACGTGAGGTTTTGCTAAAGAAATGAGGGAAAATTGGCTCCACTGAACTGGAAGCTTTATTTCCATGTTTCCATGAAAGTGCCAGGCCTGGGAAATCTGAGGAATGTCTGAGGAGGAGCCGTTTCCAGGCAGGAAACAGAGGCAGGAGGATGCTCAGGGCTGCAGGAATTTGGCCAAATCCCTGGAAGTGCCCAAGGTCAGGCTGGACRGGATTTGGAGCAGYCTGGGGATGGAATGGGATGGGCTTTAAAATCCCAAAACATTCCATGTGTTTTGATTCCTCTCTGCCGAAAAACCAGGAATTATCATGGAYTGAAGCCTGAGCTGGAGGCTGTTCCCCTGCAGAAGGGAATGCAGCTCTCTGGGAACGCAGGAAAATCAACCCCCACCTCACATCCGAGGGAAATAAAACCCGGGAATGATCCCAATAAATTACAGTAATTGTGCCTGGCAGCACCGTGGGGTAATTGAGAATGGATTAATCTAACGAGCCTCGAGGATGAATCCCTAACGAACATCTCCAGGCAGCGGGAATCCTGCACTCCTGCCTTCTGCACGGCTGTTAATTACTGCTCAAAACAGGGGAGAAAGAAATATAAAATAAATCCAATAAATGGGATTATGGGATGGGATGGGATGGGATGGGATGGGATGGGATGGGATGGGATGGGATGGGATGGGATGGGATGTGAACGGGAATTTCAAGCAGAGTTTGGGTCCAGATCACTCTCAAGGATTCCAGAGCTCTGGCACAGCAGCTGCCAGCCCTTCCATGGTGATCCAAGGAAATCTGCTACTCCAGAAGGGATGATTTGGGATCCAGGAGGGTGAATTGCCCTTCACCTGCCGCTCCCTCTGCTGCGTTATCGATGCCTGATGATTTTTGCTTTTCCTTTTAAAGCTTCTGTACCCTCTGTGCATCCTCCTGTACCCCTCAGCCCACGTTTGTAATTCCTGCAGTCTGATATTCCAGCTTAGTTTAGGAGAGAGACCAAACATCCTGAAAAAAAAATCAGCGTGCCCTGTGCTATCTTAAACTTCTCTCTAAAACATCTTGTGTAAACTGGGCTCTGGCCTCATCCAAAGAGAGAATTCATTAGAACAGAAGACATTACTGCATTTGTGAAGTTTCTTATTAAAAAATCCTAAATAGATATGCTAATTTGTAAAATCTATAAAACTTGTATCCGTGCTGTACACGGGGCTGTTTTCTGCCATCAAGTTGTGCACCTGGGATCCCAAATGCCGAGGTAAAACCCTTTTTATCCCCTTAACCGTGTCTGTTCATTATTAAAAACCGGCTGTTCAAGGCACCATTATCACCTTTGGATCGCCGTTCCTGCCCTGGAATTGTTCCGTGATGATCCAAGGAAATCTGCAATTCCAGCAGGGACAATTTGGGATCCAGGAGGGTGAATGGGATGTGTTTGTCTTTCACCCGCCGCTCCCTCTGCTTGTTATCACCTTTGGATCACTGTTCCCTGCCCTGGAATTGTTCCAATTTTTGTTCCGTGGTGATCCAAGGAAATCTGCAATTCCAGCAGGGACAATTTGGGATTCAGGAGGGTGAATGGGACGTGTTTGCCCTTCGCCCGCCACTCTCTCTGCTGTGTTATCACCTTTGGATCACCGTTCCCCACCCTGGAATTGTTCCGTGGTGATCCAAGGAAATTCCAGCAGGGACAATTTGGGATTCAGGAGGGTGAATGGGATGTGTTTGCCCCTCTCCTGCCGCTCCCTCTGATCTGTTATCGCGTTCCTGCCCTGGAATTGTTCCGTGGTGATCCAAGGAAATTCCAGCAGGGACAATTTGGGATCCAGGAGGGACGATTTGGGATGTATTTGCCCTTCTCCTGCCGCTCCCTCTGATCTGTTATCTCCGTTCCTGCTCTGCAATTGTTCCGTGGGCAGAGCACCATCGGCTCCGGGGCTGCGGTTCATCACCGGGGCTCTGCTCGGTTTGTCCTCGCCGAGGTCTCCATGGAAACGGTGCAGTGGGAATGATGTTCCYGGGTTTTTATCCTGCCTGGGAAGGCCAGCGCTGCCTGATGTTTGTCTGCTCTCCTGCCCGCTGCTCCCCCTGAGCTTCCTTTTAGGAAAACCGACGGAATTTGGAGCCAGAATTCATCTGGGAAAATGAACCGTAATATTTAAATGTTMAATCTTTGTGTTGGAGAGCAGATGGTAAAAAAAAAATAGCATTTTGTCACCCCTCAGGAGGAAAATCTGGTGGGAAACGTTTTTTATGTTGTCTGGGAAGAGCTTTGCAGCTTTTCCTGGGGATGTGGATCCAGTGGGATGGGCAGGGGGAGGGAGGGAGAACTTTGATCCTTTTTGTGAATTGAGAAGAATTCCTGCTTCACACCKCTGGAATTAAATTCTGGACACCCCGATTTGTGCCCAGGAAACTGAGAAACCGAAGGGTGAGGTCATTGCAGGGGAGTGCAGTGGGTTGGAGCAGCGTTAGGGGGGATTTTGGGAAGGAATCGCTCCCTGGGAGGGGCTGGGATGGAATTCCCAGAGGTCATTTGGGATCACTCAAGGTAATTTGGGGTCATTCGAGGCCATTTGAGTCCCTGACTGGGGTCATTTAGGGTTACTCAAGGTAATTTGGGGTTTCTTGAAAGCATTTGTGGTCACTCRAGRKCATTTGAGTCCCTGACTGGGATAACTCAGGTCGTTTWGGGTARCTCSATGTCATTTGGGGTCACTCSARKYCATTTGAGTCCCTGACTGGRATMACTCAAGATTATTCAGGGTCACTCKAGGCCATTTGGGGTAATTCAMRGTCATTTGGGGTCACTCAAGGCCATTTGGGTCCCTGCCCGGGGTTATGGGTTTGCCCCTCTCTGCTCTAATGAGGCTTTAGGGTCAAAGCGCTCCTGAGGSTCCCAGAATTGTGGGATATTCTGGGCTGTGAGGGATCCCCAAGGATCAGCCCCGCTCCAGGCCCTGCATTTGTAGGATCCCAGCTCTGGAAGTGCTCCAGGAATGCAGGTAAACCCCCCTGACCCCAATTTTGGGGGATTTTCACATCTGGAACCTGTGCTGGCAGCAGAGCTCCTGAGCCAGCGTGGTTTTTGGGGGAATTCCCCCAGATCCCACCCGGGCTCATCCATTAGGGATCATTCCCAATTTCCCTTTGTTTAGACTGATGCAATCTCTGGAATGTTTTAAATCAAGAGAGGCCATTTCTCTGATTCCCCAGGAACCCCCATGATTAATTAAATCCCATAATTAATTGCAGCGAACCCAAGAGGGGCTGAAGGGCAGCAGCTCCCGGACAACGGGAAGAGCATTTCCCACTGGATTTGCATCCTGAGGGGTGACAAAATCCTATTTTTTTACTCTCTGCCCTCCAACAGAAACATTTAATATTTAAAAATGATKATTAACTCTTTCCAGATGAATTCTGGCTCAAAATTTCCTAAGAGCTGCCCTACCCAGTGGTGGATTTTCTCAATTTTTCCAGGGATTTTTCTCTCAGCAGCACCAAACCCCCCAAATCTTTTATGAATGAGCCACGGACACTCACCCCTGGATAATCCTTCCCAATCCCTCGCAAATCTTTGGGGTTTCAGCCCCTGTAATCCCAGAGCTCCTGGAGGAAAAGGCTGGAAAGGGCATTTCAACAATTTAAGCCATGTGTGTAGGGATCAGGATGGGATTTGGGGTTTTTTTTCCATTTTTTTCTCCTTCAGGCTGGCGGCTGCAATGCCTGGGTTTGATTTAATCCCCGTGGCATTTGGGATTGGGGTTTAGGGGAGGAAGGGCAGCTCCCTGAGTTGAAAAGAAAAATGGATTTTCCAAGAGTTCTGCTTGTCTTGTACWGCACAGGGACACCCAAAATAAATATTTGGGGGAAAACAATGACCTAAAATCCATAATTCACTCCAAGGGCTGTCAATCCTTGCTYTGGGGAGCATCTGGAATGGAAAAAAAAAACCCACTGGGAAAGTTTAAATGGAGCAAAATCCGCATTGAAATGGGGAAGGGGATGAACAGAGAGGCGATGGGCAGGGCATTAATTAGGGACAATAAAGGGTGAGGATGAAACTCACAGTTAAATGGGAAATTAACGGGAATCTGCAGAATTCCTGTGGCTTTTCCTGGGAAAATGTGCTCTGCATCCCACAGCTCTGCTCAGGCTTTGTGCTTTAAACTTTTTGGGTTTAAACAGAGGCATTGAAAATCCATCATTATTTTAAAAACGGTGGAATTTATGGTTGGACCAATGAATATTTCACAGCCTGAGCCAGGAACAGCATCCAGGGAAACACCTCGAAATCAGCCATGGAATTAGAAGAATAATTAAGCAATATTTACTTATAATTATATCCAAT